>NC_135309.1:131408879-131528879 GCF_048772815.1 Callospermophilus lateralis
GCAAGGCACACCAGAGCTGGAAGAATTCTTGGGACCAACCCTGTCACTTGGGACAAGGACGTGAGGCTCAGGACCAAGGACAGCGGCAATACCACTTGTACCCCCAGCACAGGATTCATATTAGAGGAGTGCAGAAAACAGAGTTCATTAATATCCAGTGTCTTTGAGCTTCAACTGGAAAAATGGTCATTTGAAATGTGTGTACTAGAGAATAAATCGGGAGTCACAGTGCAGAAAGTTGCCTTTGGGTTGGGAGAAAAATCTTATTTTTGATTGAACTCTACTTTCCTGTAACTTTCATTTCAGGACTAAATGTGGAAAATATTACCATTTATCTCCTTTCATCTTATATATTTTGCTCCTATATCTCAGAATTATCACTGAATTTTTTGTTTGTTCTGAGGCTTGAGAAAGAAACAATGTTTTCCCATTTAAATTTCCTTTCAATTTTGCTTAATTAAAATTTGATATCATGTTAAGTGATTCATTTGTAACATTTATATCTAGTCTTTTAGCCCAGAAGCCCTGGATAAAAGCAATTACGTTGGGTAATTCCTAATTATCCACATGTGGCCCAAGCAAATCTGCCCTTTAAAATATCCAGATGCCACTTCAGGAAAAACCACAGAGCATCACAGAAATATACTGTGCTCAGCCAAAAAGACTCATTTGGAACAAAGTTCTAGGTAACAATGATGCAATAGCTCAATCATGCATCCTCAATCCCAGCATTATCACCATTTGGGGCTGGAAAATTCTTTTTTTGTGGAGGCTACCCTATGCTTTCTAGAATGTTTGACAGCTTAGATGACTGAATGCCAGTTGTAACAACCAGAAATGTTCCAGAAGCTGCTCAATATTCCCTGTAGGGTAAATTCACCCTAGTTGAGATTTCCTGACGTAAATATACATGATACACATCAAGGTTCCCTTCCGTTTTTGCTTTTGGGAGGCACTCTTGAAATTTCCCTCAGGCATGTGGAGTACGGAGAGCTGTGTTTTAGCCCTCTTGAGGGTGCTCAGTGGTGTTTTGTAAGTGGGTCTCATGCATGCATACATTTTTGTTAGGTACCCCATCTCCATAAAAATAAATAGTATGGCAAATCCTTTCAAATTTCTAAAAATACAGGTTTAAAAAAAATCTAACAACAGCTGTACACACGAATAGTAGTTTTCAAAGCACATTTAAGTTGCTTAAATTTCTATTCATAAAAGCCTTGGTAAAGTTAAATTTCTATTCATAAAAGCCTTGGTAAAGGGATGTTTATTAATATTCCTATCATGGGCTGGGGATATAGCTCAGTTGGTAGAGTGATTGCCTTGCATGCACAAGGCCCTGGGTTCAATCCCCAGAAACACACACACACACACACACACACACACACACACACACACACAAATATTTCTATCATATTATAGATGAAGAAACTCAGTCACAGTCTCATTCATCATACAAGTAGTAGATTTAGAACTTGAGTCTCTTGCAATCCCAAAGACTCTTCTCAGAGAGGCCTTAACAGGGAGTGGGGAATGGAGAATGTGTGGCCTGAGACTGCTTGGTTGCTAATTTTGGCTCTACTGATTCCTAGCTGTGGGAGATTGGCCAATTACTTAATATCATTATTTTACAGAATCTTTATTGTAACACAATGATTATACTTTAGAAAGTTAAACAGTACTTTATGAGTTTTGTAAGATTGTGAAGAATAAATGACCAATGCATGGTATATAATATGTGCACAGTAAAAATTAGGTATTGTTTTTAATGCTGATAAAAATAAGTACACCTGTATTGTTACTATTATTGAGAGTGCAGAATATGAAGACAGAAGGCCTAGATTGGAGCCAAGCTCCATCACTGACCAGCTAAGTGACCTGCAGTCCTGATGAACCTGTGTTCCACCTTTGTTTTCTTATCCATAAGAAGAGAAGGATGCACCTCCCCTCCCTTCACAGAGTTGCTGAGATGCTTAAAGGTTATATAGTAAAGGGTTTCTACATGTAAACTATAATGACAGTGATAATGACAATTATTATTTACAAAATTCATTGGATTTTTTCCAAACTTGACTAAATTTGAGCCGTCTCCAAAGTCTTGTCTGATTTTTCCTTTAGCAGTCAAAAATTTTATTTTTAAGCTAGATAAAGCAACACCTGTTATCTTATACAGAAAGGATTTGCTAGAAAGATGTTGTTGGAGGGTTAGAATGAGGCTGAAGGTGTGGGTTGGGAAAGGGAGCTGACACTAAGGGAGGTCAGACGTGTGGAGTGAGGAGCTCACCAAGGAGTCACCCACAGGGCAACAGCCTCAAGAGTGTGAGCTCACAGTGGCAGAGAGATCCATCAGGTCCTCACATCCTGTGCTGGGGAGTCAAAGGCCCAAAAGAGGGGTCTGCTTAGCTTCCCCTGGAAGTGCGGGACTGGGGACAGAGGTGGTGGGGCAAGCTTTACCTCTCTCCAGAAAGGCACAGCATAGGTGGAAGATGTGTCCATAGACAAATCTGAGAGGTATTCAAGGGAGCTGGTGTGGTGCACATCTAGGCTATCACCTACAAGTTAAGGTGGGGGTGGCAGGGGTAGGGAGGACTGCATTAAAAATTAATCGAGATAGTACTACAATAAAAAAATCTAATTTTCATCATAAATTACTTCATTGAGATATATAAACTTCTCTATTTTGTGCCTGAATATTTGTTTTGAGTGAAGTCAAAATCAATAACTCACAAGTGAGAATGATGAGAAATTACTAAATATTTAAGTCATTTTTATTTAAATATATACTATATTAAAGATAGTAAAATAGAAAAAAAAAAGTTACTTCACTTTAACTATTTTTAATTGTGCATTTACAAAGCAATGAATCCTGGGTTGGTGGTAGGACTGAAGATACAGAGAATGTAAGTCTTTCCTCCGGGAAAGCAGTTGCCCAATTGAAGATATAAAAATATGATAAAAACAAAACAAAACAAAATGTAGCTGTGATATTGAAGACAAATGTTTTAATACAGGCATTATGGAAAAGGTTTTGGAATAACATAAGGTCATAATTAAGGAAGTGATATGAACACAATGCTGGAGTGAGTCAAAAAGGATAAAAGGACATTCCAGGAAGAGAAACATCAAAGGTGAAAGAAAAATCCCTAAGAAAGAAAAGGCACAAATTCTAGGGCTCTTCAAGCTGCTTGTTCAATCATACCTCATTTGTCTTTTTGTCATTTTATGTCCTTTGTGATTTTTTGTGAACAGATGGAGTTGCTGTGTAAGAGTCAACTGTCCTGATAGATCAGGTTGAATGTGAAGAGCCATGTTTTGGCATAATTTCACACCAGGAGCATCTCTGGAAGTGTCCTCAGTCTACACTGCCATGAAGATAGCTATTAGACACTTTGGGAAAGGGGTAGGGTGCCAGCATGTAGCGTGCCAATTTAATCCCATTTTATCATGTTCAGAAGCTCATTTTGATAATACTTAAATCTGCAGGTCTGGCTCAGATGCAACCGAGGCTGTATTTGTTCAGATAAAGTGCTGCAGAGGGTGGTGCAATTGTGTAATGAATTAGCAACCTCAATTACCTACCAAAATTAATTAAGGTAAAGACAGACATTAGAACAAATGATCCACGTAAACGATTAGAATAGTTCAAGATACATTAGATAAATCTTCCTTTTGTTTTTCCTGCCTAATCATAGTAAAACAATTCAGAATTTACCACGTTTGAAAATTACTAAGAGAATAAAATAGATATTGGAAAGCTAAGTGTAGACTGTTTTTTTTTGGGGGGGAGGGGGTGCCAGGGATTAAACTCAGGGGTACTTGGCCACTGAGCCACACCCCCAGCCCTAGTTTATATTTTTTATTTATAGACAGGGTCTCACTTGTTGCTGAGACTGGCTTTGAACTTGTGATGTTCCTGCCTCAGCCTCCTGAGCTGCCGGGATTATAGGGGAAGGTAAGAAATGGCAAACCCAGATTTTGGACTACTTACTCTGGTGGTCAGAAGGGCTTTTCTATAAAGGGACAGAAAGTAAATATTTTATGATTTGGGGACAATAAGTCTGTGCTAAAACTATCTGACTTTGCCATTGTTGTGTGAATGGAGACACAAAGACTATGTAAATGACCAATCATGGCTACATTTCAGCAAAACTTCATTAATGGGTGCTAAAATTTGAATTTTTTTTTTGATGGGAAAAGAAGTTTACCTTAAAGAACTCTATCCTTGTTTATAAGTCTTGCCCAAACTTTATCAGCATATGTATTTATAACCTCACAATATGTGTATAACTGTAAATTATATACATACATTACTATGTACATTAAAAAGAAACATAGTCAACAGAACTTTAAAAGATCAAGATAAATATAAAAATAGAAATTCTACTATTTTTCCTCCCAGTCCCATAAACTATTGTGTACTCCTAGGGTCCACATGCCCGACTCTGGAGATCAAGTATTCTGTTGCCTCTCAATGCAACAGAATACTTGATGCAATGTTAAAGGGCATCTGTTCTCTGCTTCACAAAGATTTTGTTGTTTAGTGACAGCACACTTACAGTAGTATACAGAACATTTTTTTTTTAATCATTTTGGGTTTGAGGACACAGAGCTAAGCATAGAGAATATTTTCAGGTTTAGGGCCTATGATGAGCTTGGTGAATCTGGAAATTTTCATGATGAATCAGGTTGTTCCTGGGCAAGGCTGGGTGATGCATCTCTTCTGAAATGAAGAGGCCTCCGAGTCGTATCTTGCAGTGGCAAATACCACAACAGCATGCACTTTGATGTAAGGTCAATTATATATTGATTCTGAGGACTGAATTAAGATTGTTCTTATTGCACCCTAAAAGCACCATTTAACTCATTCATGGTGGGCACATTTGATTTGATGCCATAGTGATGGGACCTAGCACCATGTGTACCATGGATGTAACTCATTATCTCCCCAGTATGAACTGTAGGCCCTATGACATCCCTTTCTGGGATATTTGAAAATGTTGAGCAAATGCTTTCCCCTTTATTAGAAGAATTGGAAAAAAGAGTAAAGATTCAGAAGTTATGTAAGAGAGGTTAGAAAGCTTACTAGCATCTGAAATCACCCCATTTATTGACATACTCATCTGTTCTTAGCATGCCTCATGTTTAGGCCTGCTAAGGCTGTATGGCAAGAAAAAGAGGAAGGATAATATTAGAGAAGGCTCAACTTCTCTCTTGTGTTGATGGACAAAGGAAATTGTAACTTTTTAAAAATATCTTTTTTTTTTTTTAGTGGTTAATGGACCTTTATTTCATTCACTTCTATGTGGTGCTGAGAACTAACCCAGTGCCTCACATGTGAGGCAAGTACTCTACCATTGAGCCACAACCCCAGCCATGAAATTTTAATTTTGAGAAAACAATCTGATATATTGCATTCTGCAATCATGATCTTAGCCTCTCATCCACATTGATTCTAATGATGAAGACATAGAAGTAAATAAAATTAACTAGAACACTTTCAAATGGTACCAAAATAGAGAATACTTTAAAGTAAAGTAAATAATAGAATGAACAAAATGGGCAAAAATAGGTGAGTAGGTAGTAAGTTCATTAGAAATAAACAATAAATGGTGCCCAGATGGTTTGGTATGAAATATAGGACTGCAGAATTCCTTGTTTGTTTTTAAATTGGAAATGGCATTTCACTGGCATGCAGAAAAAAATGCTAATTGATTACCTGGAACATTTCTTAATTGATGTTTTAATAAACTACAGGTACTCTTACACTTTAGAGCTTTGATTAAAGATTATATAAAACAAATGATCTTTATTTTAATGAACTTCATTAGTGATAGATTAAAATAAGCAAAACAGTGGTAATTCATGAAACAACTATGCAAAATACTAACAAGATCAGTAGTATCAGCAATACACAGGTAGTTGTGTGTATTTTGAGACCAACAAAAATATGGAGACATCAGGATCTTATTTCACTTAAGATTAGAATACATTTATATTTGAGATGCAATAAACAGTCTATTTAACATGGTAATTAAATTTCTTTTGATATGAATGAGTAACAAAGGCCAGGAAGGATTCACATAATTCTGTCAATACTCTGTGCTTTAATAGGGCACATAGCCCCCCTCCTGCAGATCAAATTCAATATATACTTTATTTATATTTTTACCAAACATATTACTATGTTTTATTTCCTTCAAAGCCTTTTGGAAACTAACAAAGATTCAAGGGAGAAATGGACCCTTTGGCAACTTCAAGGCCCATTTTGAAATGGAAAATCCTGGTGCTAAGTTTAGACTGTAGATCTGTGGTGTTTGTAGATTTGGCATAAAGGTTTCTTGGGTTCTGATGATAAATCATCACTAGAAAAACTACACACATGTTCTCTAGCATCAAATATCTCTTTATGAGTAATATTTTGGTAAGCTGAATTTAAACAAATCAAAACCATGAATAATAGATTCCTTGGACTAAAAAAATGTGGAGGGGAAAAAGTGGTGGTCAGATGTAACCAGAAACCACAATTGTCATCTTTTTTTTTTTTTTTTTTTTTTTTTTTTTTTTTAAATGTTCAGAGAAGGCACCAATCAAATCAAGAAACAGTTCTGTGAGAGGGACTTTAGTGATAGACACTATTCTTGGGTTGGGTCAGTCACTCGTCAGGCAGGATTTGGTCTTGTCCCCAACCTTCATTTATTTCCTTATCAGCAAATTATTCCTTCCCCATCCCTCCCTTTACCTTTTCTGTGGGCTTCAGTTCCCTATTTCTCAAATGCTATATGCTCCCAAATGACTAGTTTTCCCGTCCAATAGCTCCCACAGTTATCTTTTTCTCTTTGAAAAATATACTCACATGTTATTAGACAAGTTTCAATGAGTCTGGAGGTCATCTTTAATACCTAGGAGGAAAGTGCAGCTCAGATAGTTAACTTTGGTTGGAGTGTGGAACAGGGCTCTAGAACACAGATCTTCGGACTCTAAGTCCTGTGAATTGATTATTACTCTACAGGGTCTCACCTAGATCAAACCTCATTACCAAATACTGGGACACCAGGAGAAGGCCCTTGGATTTGATGTCTTCCTTTTAAAATTTATTTAAAATAATACATGTAGCAGGTGTTTTGCCAAGAGCTGGGCACCAGTCTGATTTGGGTAGGACCAACTACATAATTTGAGAGACCCATTGTAGAATAAAGATGTAGAGCCTGTTGTTAAAAATATTGTTGATAATTTTAAGATGGCAAGAGCAGAGCATTAATTTATGTGTAGGGACTTTCTGAGCTAGGACCCCATGGACTCAACACACAAGTCAAAAGTTGGTGAAGGTGACCCTACCCATAGATTAATTTTCATAAAAAAATCTTCATATTGTCACCATTCTGCTTATAAATTTCTAAATGGTAGTAAGTGCTGTTTAAACTCTAAGAACTCTCCACTTAGGGCTGAAATCTGACTATTCATCCTAACTTCTCATGCTTCTGCTAAGCAAGCATTCTTCCTGCCTAACTAACAGAACAACATAGAGGAAACAGCGTCCATGTTCTCAGTACCTGGTAGCAGAAAAATAGGCTGCATGAGAATGAGTTTTTATGAATCTCCCAAAGGGAGAAGAGACCCTCAGGAAGATGCTCAGATAGCAAGAGGAAGAGGGAGGCTCTCTTCCATCTAACAAAGAGAGGGGTAAGGAGGAGGCTAGATGGGGAAGATCCTAAGGGGCGCAGTCTCAGGAAGAGACTTGGCTTCTCTGGCAGTAAAGCTTCCCCGAGAAGAAATGAGTTGAGCTCTCTCTTTGTGTGCTGTAGAGTGTATTATGAAAAATCTTCCTTTATCATCTCCACAGAACCCTGCAGTGAACCTTGTTCCGTAATGTATCTGGCATGGAAATTTTGGATCTGTGAACAGGTGCTGAGATTGCCAGCAGATGGATTTTGGCAATTATCTCACCATTTCCTGAACGCAACCGGCATGCATTATTTCCATGTCACCCCTCTGAACCCCCTGCCCCCGCTATTCCTTCTTCTTTGTCCCTTTGCTTACTTAAAATGTACACATACTATCAGGTCCAAATCAAACTTTTCTTTCTTTAAGAAAACTTAAGAACCATCCTGCCTTAAAGTGATCTCTTTCGCCACACAGACATTTTGCCTGTTACTAATTATTCAGCAACAGCATGGTTTCTCTTTGTGGAGAGAAATGTTTTCTCTAACCATGGTTATCTCCCCACTAAAGGCTCACTGAGGACAGCCCTTCTCTTGTCACCTGATTTTACTATCACAGCCAACCCCGTACTCTTCTACATAGCAGAGATGATGATGACCCTGCAAAGGAGAGTTGATGGAGCTGGAGAAAAGCTTAATGTCAAAGAGAATAAAAAAAAAAAAAAAGGAGCAGAAAATATTTGAGTTTTAGAGACATATCTCTGCAGCCTGACCTAGCAGCATGGGGTGGGTATCTCTGAGCGGGGCAAAGCCTTCCATAAAATCTATTGATAAAGTCTATTAATAAATAGTGTCTTTTAAAAGATGGCATTTTGATCAGGTACATTAGTAAGCCTAATGCTTTTTAATAATCTTCAAGTGAGTGACCAACATCCCACAGTGGAGGTTATGGATCAGTACAATGGAGGAAACATTGGGAATGTCCAGGCTGTTCCAGAACATTTCTGTGACCCAAGAAGTAATCACTAGTTCCTTGGAAGGAACTTGAGTTTCCTACTTGTTCTCAGAAAATATTCTATTACGGTCGTCATCGGCATATTAAACTCTACTGTTTTCAGGTAGCATGTGGTCCCAATCTTTCCGTCTAAATTACTTGCCACATTGATATTGTTCTGCAAGTATTGCTTATACAGACATCCTATGGGGCACAAACCATAATTAGTAAAGTCAATGTTTTGGTGCCTACAGTGAGCAAAGGCAGGTAGGCTGCACATCTTTGAGAATTCCAGTTAAACATGGTTATTTCTGTGTGGCCAGCCCTTCTGTACGGAGTTTTATTGAAAGGGAGGGAGTTGAAATCAGGTGAGAAAGAAAGAATCGAGACTGTTGCCGGACAGGCTCTCAAAGCAGGAATGACTTTTATGCCAACAGGGAGGGTAAGTTTTATATTTGATTTCAGATGTGATATCTGAGAAGTCAAACATGGTCTGGCAGTAACGATAATGAGTAGATGGTCCCACAGCAGAAAATTCAAAAGGCCCTTTGTGTATGAAGCCAGGTGGGTCAGTAGCAATATTGATTAATTGGGAATTTAGTCATTTCAAAAAGAAATGACACTCATTCAAACAGATTTTTTTCCCCTCAAGACACTGTTTTTGTGGAGCAGGTTTTTCTCCGTGATACCTGCTGCAGCAGCATTAGTCTTGGAGACTTGGAGCCTGGTTTTGCCAGGCAATTTAGGATCATCTATCTCTGAGGTTCATATTCATATTAATTAAATTTGATGCTGATATATGTACATAGAATATGCATTTGTCCACTTATAAAAGTTCTAACTTTTCAGAGGAACCAGGACCCTCAGGTCTTCAGCACAGATATATTTTCTCTGTTTAGGTCATCCTGTAAGGAATCCAGATTCTGATTAGAAGGCTTGCCAGCGTGGCTTGAGAACATAGTATCAGTTTGATGAGCTTGAGCCGTTATTGGCTAACTTAGCTTGCTGTTGTCACTGTTTCAAAAAGAGAGATTATATTCTGTTTCCTGTAAGTAGGCGCATTGCCTAGTCAACATGCTTTTGGACTTTACTTTTGAATCTTCCATAACTCACCAGGCACATTCAGGATCAAGATATTCTTTTCTTCCATATGCTAAGAACTCTATCCAGTTCTAGACAGATCCTGCCTGCAGGCTTAGGTCTTTAAGGTGAGCTTGCAAGATATAATGATTTTCTAGAATTAATCTTCTTGTTTTCTTCTACTTTTTCTTTTCAGTTCATCAATGATGAGATTTTAGTCTGTGGAAAATAAGGAGAAAATCTTAGTCACTTCTTTGTAGTAGGGGCAAGGTTGTATTATGGAGAAGTTTTGTTGGAAGTGACAAGTTCATCAAAAAGTCACTGGGAACAGAGAGAACGTTCCAGTTGCAGGAGACACCATTGGGGAGAAGATGACTTGTATTGATTCAGCTGGATGGAGATGAGGTACTGACCTACTGATTCAAAGAGATTACCTTAATGCCTTTTAGGGCATAAGCCCATGGTGGTGGACAAAAAAAAACAAAAAAGCATGATGGTTGCTCTCTGATCAGGACAAGATGGTGGGTGCGAAGCTTAGCAAAGATTAAACTCTTAGATGCTCAATGCTTGGAAAACAGGCATGATGCAGGAAAAAAAAAAATGTGTTTTCTGGAAAACCTAATTCTACCTGGGGTGATGGAGTAAGCAAAGAAGGTGATATTTTTACTTTGCCTTTATTTTTCTGTCTAGTCTGTCCTCCTTTCACATAGAAAGTAACAATATTGGAGCATACAAATATTTTTCTTTTGGAGGTTTAACTAATATGCTCATAATTTGATTTTCTTTTTGAATGAGCATTAGAACAAAAATTTTATGTTACTAAGTGAAATAAAATAAAAATAAAACCCTACAAATCAAAACCAACATAAAAAAGCAAAGCCTTATGAAGAGATCGTGTCATTAGTTTTCAGTATAGTTTACTACCAATCTGAATGTTGATAATTGTAATAATTGTTGAAAATGTAATAATTCTCTTGTAAGTTAAGATCAAGACATTATTGAATTCTGAGAGAGAGAGAGAGAGAGAGAGAGAGAGAGAGAGAGAGAGAGACACTCCAGTTTCTTAGTTGATAGGTCCTTTTCCTTTCCCAAGATAAAAAAAGCAAACTTTTTAAATGGTGATATAAATTGTACCAGGGTGCAAGCCCTCTTAATAGTCCTGTTCTGTGAATATGTAACTATGGAAACTAATTTTTCAAGTATACAAGGGTGGGATATTTGCAAATATCTCTTTTGTAGTCATTAAGCACAAAGTGAATCAAGTTATTTAATTCCATTCAAGTAGCATTAAATTCATTTCAAGGCCTTTGTTTTCAGGATCCTTCCCTTACTGTTTATAGTACATATTGATTCTCAAGAAGGTACTTTAGAAAAGAGACGGCAGTGGAATTACCTCAATAAGAAAAGCAATGTTGTTTAGGGGAACACATTGGAGTGTTGGTATAATACTGCTCAGGATAAAGCTGTAAATCTAGTTTAAAGATACGCATTATATACCAAATTTTCTTAGTTAAATAAATGACCTTTTGTGTGCTTCAAGAATGTATTTCCTTATGAGACACAGAACTTCATAGTATGCTATTGATTTGATGTTTTGTAATGTGATGAACTTTTTCTAAATATAAAAAGTATAATTACAGTCAGTTCTATTATAATATGAATATGTGTTTGTAAATAAATCACTCTGCTAAGCAAAATCACACAATATAAAAGACAGAGCTTGTGGGAAACAGAGAAAAGGCAGACACATAAAAATAAGGCAGGAATTTGGTAAACAGGTAGCATAGTTTTATACATGTTAAGTGGTTGATAAATAAATACTGCAATAAATATGGTATTTCATCTTGAAAAAGACTGGAAGTTTGCTGGTAGGAGGGTCAGTTTGTGAGTTTTTGTGAAGTAGTGGAAGAACAGGGTTCTGTTTGTGTGTTTTATACTGGGGATTGAATCTAGGGGCACTCTACCACTCAGTTACATCCCCAGCTCTTTTTATTTTTTATTTTGAGACAGTGTCTTGCTGAGTTATCAAGAATGGCCTTGAACTTGTGATCCTCCTGCCACAACCTTCTAGTAGTTGGGATTACAGGCATACATCACCACACCTCGATGGAAAAGCAGTTATTTTGAAGTCACTGGAAAGTTGCATTTCCAGATAAACTGAGCTAAGTGGTAAGTGCTTGGTCTCCATGTGTTTTGTATGTTACTATGAGTCTCATTTTAGTTGAATGCCTTTTTCTCTATTAACTTGGCATTTCTTGTGGATGAAATGATTATAAGTAATGATTATAAGTAACTGTGAATTGGAAATCCTTGCTATTCACAATTTTCCTCTGGTGTAGCAATGATGGTTGAAAAATTTTACGTAAAAAAAAGCTTTTCACACCAGAAATAATTAAGTCAATTCCAAGACATGATTGACATTGTCATCATCCTTTAATATCTTATTGAGTTAGTTTTATAACTTTTTAGACATAAATGTTATCTAACAGTTTTACTTAATTTTTAAAATAATAAATCTTGGAAATAATCACCTTTCAGAACATGTTAAAATCACTTCTCACAATTAGAGAATAAATGTTAGATAACCTGATAATCTAGCACTTATTTCTCTTTTCTGTACTTTCTTTATTTCTTTTTTTTTTTTTTAAGTCAAGTGTGCTTTGCCACTGAGCAACATCCCCAGCCTATTTTATTTTCTATTTTTTTGAGGTAGGAACTCACTAAATTGCTGAGGCTGGCTTTAAACTTGCAATCTTCTTGGTTCCGCCTCCCCAGTCCCTGGTACAGTTATGCACCACCAAGCCCAGCTACTTATGAAGATTTTTGTTGTTAGCTCACAGAGTCTTCTTTAAAGCAAAGATCCTTCTGTTATTTCTCCTAGTTTTAGGGCAAAAAGCTATTGACTTGACTTACCTCAGACAGTACCAGCTATGTAAGGTTAACTTATTTTTTTAAAAAAATGAAGTCACACTTTTTTTGGTTTAGTTAATTTTTAAAAATTTATATATACTAGCAGAATGCATTACGATCCTTATTACATATATAGAGCACAATTTTTCATATCTCTGGTTGTATACAAAGTATATTCACACCAATTTGTGTCTTCATACATATACTTTGGATAATAATGATCATCACATTCCACCATAATTTCTAGCCCCATGATCCTCCCTTCCCCTCTAACCCCTCTGCCCTATCTACTGGCATTCCTTCTAAAAACTGGAACAAGACAGGGTTGTCCTCTTTAACTCCTTCTATTTAACATAGTTCTTAAAACACTGGCCAGAGCAATTAGTCAGATGAAAGAAATTAAAGGGATACACATAGGAAAAGAAGAAATCAAATTGGCACTCTTTGCTGATGATGTGATTCTATACCTAGAAGATCCTAAAAGTTCACCAGAAAACTTCTAGAACTAGTAAATGAATTCAGCAAAGTAGCAGGATATAAAATCTACACCTATAAATCAAAGGCATTTCTGTGTATCAGTGACAAAACCTCAGAAAGGGAAATGATGAAAATTATCCATTTATAATAGCCTCAAAAACAAACAAACAGCAGCAACAACAATAAACCAACCAACCAAACAAACAAAACTTGGGAATCAACTTAATGAAAGAGGTGAAAGATCAATATAATGAAAATTACAGAACTCTAAAGAAAGAAGTTAATGAAGACCTTAGAAGATGGAAAGATCTACCTTGCTCTTGGATAGGCAGAATTAATATTATTATAATGACCATACTTCCAATAGCACTATACAGATTTAATGCAATTCTGATCAAAATCCCAATGACATTCCTTACAGAAATAGAAAAAGCAGTCATGAAATTCATCTGGAAAAATAAGAGACCCACAATAGCTAACGCAATCCTTAGCAGGAAGAGTGAAGTAGGTGGCATCACTATACCAGACTTTAAACTATACTACAAAGTAATAGTAACAAAAACAGCATGGTATTAGCACCAAAACAGACTGATAGACCAATGGTACAGAATAGAGGACATAGAGACTAACCCAAAAAATTACAATTATCTTATATTAGACAAAGTTACCAAAAACATGCACTGGAGAAAAGATAGCATTTTCAACAAATGGTGCTGGGAAAACTGGAAATCCATATTCAACAAAATGAAATGAAACCCATATTTCTCACCATGCACAAAACTTACTCAAAATGGATCAAGGACCTAGGAATTAAACCAGAGACTCTGCATTTAATAGAAGAAGACTCTGCCTTTAATCCATCATGTGGGATTAGGCCCCAACTTCCTTAATAAGACTCCTTTGGCACAAGAATTAAAATCAAGAATCAATAAATGGGATGGACTTAAACTTAAAGTCTCTTCTCAGTGAAAGAAATAATCTGTGAGGTGAATAGAGAGCCTACATCTTGGGAGCAAATATTTACCCCTCACACATCAGATAGAGCACTAATCTCTAGGGTATACAAAGAACTCAAAAGGCTAAGCACCAAAAAAACCCAAATAACCCAATCAATAAATAGGCCAAGGACTTGAACAGACACTTCTCAGAAGAGGATATACAATCAATCAATAAATATTTTAAAAAATGTTCATCATCGCTAGCAATTAGATAAATGCAAATCAAAACCACTCTAATATTTCATCTTACTTCAGTCAGAATGGCAGCTATTAGGAAAACAAACAACAATAAATGTTGGTGAGGATGTGGGGAAAAAGGTACACTCATACCTTGCTGGTGGGACTGCAAATTGGTGCAGCCAATGTGGAAAGCAGTATGGAGATTCCTTGGAAAGTTGGGAATGGAACCACCATTTGACCCAGCTATCTCTCTCCTTGGTCTATACTTAAAGGACTTAAAAGAAGCATACTACAGGGACACAGCCACATCAATGTTTATAGCAGCACAATTCACAATAGCTAAACTGTGGAACTAACCTAGATGCCCTTCAATAGATGAATAGATGAAAAAAATGTGGCATATATACATAATGGAATATTACTCAGTAATAGAAGAGAATAAAATCATGGCATTTGCAGGTAAATGGATGGAGTTAGAGAAGATAATGCTAAGTGAAGTTAGCCATCCTCCCAAAACCAAATGCCAAGTGTTTTCTTGATATAAGGAGGCTGATTCATAGTGGGGCAGGGAAGGGGAGCATGGGAGGAATAGATGAACATAGGACAGAGGAGTGGGAAGGGAAAGGAGTGGGCATGGGGTTAGAAATGATGGGAGAATATAATGGTCATTATCATCCAAAGTACATGTATGAAGACACAAATTGCTATGAGTATACTTTGTATACAACCAGAGATATGAAAATTATGCTCTATATGTGTAATAAGAATTGTAATGTATTCCGCTGTCATATATAAATAAAATAATTAATTTAAAAAAAATTAAGGGCTACTGCATGGGGAAGGCTATGGCGATGACTGCAGTGTCCCAAGATGAAAGTGCATTAGGCTTAGTCTTCCAGGTGGGGAGCGGGGGTTGGGATGGGTGGGTGGCAAACTCGGACCTAACTTGGACCTGAGTCCTGCACAAGTTGGTGTGGGTGGATCTAGGCTAGGCCTGGGCTCCTGTGGTGGTCTGCTGGTCAGAAGAGGTGGTCCTGTTCCAGAGGCTCGGCTGTGGTGGGTGTCTGCTCAGCTGGGCCTACTGTGAGCCTGGGTCTCCTACAAGCTGGTGTGGGTGGATCTGGATGAAGTTACCCTTTTGGAACTCCTTTCCAAAATCAAAGATTTATTTCAATTACTTCACATGAAGTGTAAATATGTTCTCACAAGAGTCATGGCGAGGTATCTGTGTGTGCAGGTGGTAGTAAGAATTCAGGGAGAAACTACATTTCATGCGTTAATAAAAGGATGCATGTGCTTGATTCTTTACCTGCACTTTATCAGCGGGGCTCCTTTTCTGCAGCACTTAAACCTCCCTAAGCACAGAGGTGAGGAGTACTAGGATGCCTACTGCATTTGTGGCTCCCAAGTGCTCCTGGAAGACAGAAGGTACTCAGTTTCTAAAAAATGACTTGAGAGCATCCACTCTTAAGCCACAATTTATTGAAATGTCTGTGAAATGAATTGATTTAATTCTAAGCATATGACATGAATCTCTCAGGACCTTAATACTGAAGGGAGTCTGGACTTTCAGTCCATTTCTTTTCTCTCACCTCTAAATTCTTAAGAAAAAATAAGAAGTAAATGCAGAGAATTCCCTTTAAGACTGGTATCAAAATTTGCACCTAATTTTTCTAGAAAATGTAAGTATAAATATATTTATATATAAATATATTTATATATATATAAATGAGTTGTAGGCCTCTTGATGGTGTTCTACAAAATCAAACTGGGGGTGAGAGTGGGGGTGTGAATTAATTAGAAACTTGATGTTGCAGAGGCCAGGAGGAGCAAATTTGAGAAGTGTACTTGTTGGTTTAAATCACGTGAATGTAATTTTTCATGATTGTCAGTAGCCCTTGTTTGGCGTGTAGAAATTCAAGAATACAATGAAGACAGCTGAACCAATTTCCCAAAGTCCCACATGCTTAAGTCCTGAGACTTATCAGGAGAAAGAAAGTCACATCATGAGTATTGTACAAATCTGTATTACTACTGAAAATATAAACAAAAAAACTATTTTATGCATCATTTAATTGCTATTAAATTTATCATTAGTGATTTACTGATTTACAATGATGCTAGAGAAAAGAACCATTACACAATGATGGAATCTCAGATACTCTACACAAGCCCTTCAGTCAAAAAACACTTGTTATGTGATCACAAATACATCAGATCAGGTAAGATGAATGAGCTATTTTTTTTGTTTATATTTATATTGAGCTAAGAAAATTAAATGCATTCAATTTGTAATCAAAAATTTGATGCCTTGAAATTTTCTTATGCCTGCACAATAATTGTACTGAATAGTGAGTATCTCTGTGGCATATTTGCACATGTATACAACATAATTTGGCCAAGTTCACTTCCCAGTACTCTCCCTGAACCTCCCCTCCTTCTTCCCCCAACCCCTTCTTTTATCCTGATAATATTCCTTCTGCTTTCACAATGTCCTTTTCCCCCACTTCTCTTTCTAGCTTCTGTGTATTGAGAGAAAACATTCAATACCTGACTTTATAAGTTTGGTTTATTTTCCTTAACCCAATGCTCTCCAGTTCCAACGATTTTCTTGCAAATGACACAAGTTTGTTCTTCTTTATGGCTAAATAAAGATTTTTTTCTTTATCCAGTCATCTGTTGATGGGCACCTAGATTAATTCCATAACTTTGCTTTGTGAATTGTGCTGTAATAACATGGGTTCACATGTATTGCTATGGCATGCTGACTTCAGTTCTTTTGGATAAACATGAAGGGTCATGTGGTAGTTCTCCTTTTAGGTTTTTGAAGAGCCTTCGTATTGATTTCCCTAGTGACTCTATTAATTTACATTCCCACCAACAGTGTGCGAGTTCCTTTCCCTGCATCCTTGTCAGCCTCTCTTGTTCTTTGTATTATTGATGTTTGTCATTCTGAGTGGAACTATATGGAATCTCAGTGAAATTTTGATTTGCATTTCTCTTATGACTCTAGTTATTGATTTTTTCCTAAAATTGTTGGCCATTTTCTTCTTTTGACATACATCCAGTTCATTTAACTATTTAATAAATGAATTATTTTATTTTATTTTTGTGTGTGTGTGTGTATGTTGGGGGGTGGTGAGTTCTTTATATTCTTTGTCAGAAGGGTAACTGGCAAGACTTTCTACCATTCTGTAGACTCTCTTGTCACACTTTTGTTTCCTTTGTTGTTTCAGGAGATTTTAAATTTGATGTCATCCTATTTATAGATTTTTGGTATTATTTCCTGAGCTATAGGAGTCCCATTCTGGATGTTGTTGCCTATGCCTATATGTTTAAATGTTTTCCCTGTGTTTTCTCCTAGCAAATGTGAAACCAGGCACCGTGATGCCTCCAGCATTGCTCCAGCATTGCTTGCCTAGTCTGAGTATTTTATTCTTCCATATGCATTTCTAGGTCTGTGTAGAATGCCATGGGTATTTTGGTGGGGACTGCATTGAATATCTAGATCACTCTTGGTAGTATGGATGCTATGAAATCTTATGCTATTTTTCTCAAAAGACCAAAGGGTTAAAGAATCCATGTAAATTCAATATTTAAGAATGAATGCTGTTCTTGTATTAACTAAACAGCCAAATGAGAGCAATGACATGGGGATGGGGTTGTAGCTCAGAGATAGAGTACTTGCCTAGCACGTGGAGGCACTGGATTTGATCCGCAGAACCACATAAAAATAAATAACAAAATAAAGGTATTGTGTTCATCTACAATTAAAACTGTTTATAAAAAGGAGCAATGACATACATGACCAGAAATTAGATATCAGGTATAGGGTATGCATTGAGAAGGAAACTTTTATTGTTCAGAGTTGGCATTAGAGGTCTATACTTAAACTGTGTTGGAAAATCAGGAGAACAAAGTTGGAATCATGAGCTGTCAGGGTCAAGGTTCTTGCTGTGTAAGACAGCCAGTTTGCAGCAAGGGGAATGAAGCCAAAATATACCAAGACACTGAAATCAGAGGCAGGGAGAAAGCCATGTTGTATGAGCCCATGGATTCCCCCCACCAGCCCTCCCAATGTGACTCCATGCTTGCTGTTTTTGTGTTCTATCAATTCCACAAATCAATCTATTTCAATTTTTGCTCAAGCTGCTTAGGTTTCTACCAGTTACAACTACAGCACTACAAGGGCCTGTTTATGCCACATTGAGGGCTTCCTGTGGCTCTGCAGCCCTGACGTTCCTCCCCAAACTGAAACCCTTCCTTCCAGCACACTGATGTTTCTACGGATTGGATCTCCATATGAACTGTCACTACATCATCGAGAATACAGCCCACTTGAGTGGCAGAAATTAAAATTGCTAGCTAATGGACCAAAAGGGGTACGACTGCAGCTGCTTCAGAGACTAAGGGAGGGGCAGACTCCCTCTCAGGGAAATATCGTCGTCCTCTGAGGTTGCTCATCGTTGGGGCTTTTCAGTTAATAAGGGAGTTATGTCCATGCTAGTGTGCTTAGTCAAGATTGAGGCAACAGGAAGCTAAATTGCTCTGGCTGAAAAAGGAAGAAATACCTTTTTAAATTGGAAAAATGTCAGAATAACCCCACAGGGTTGAACAGCATGTCTATGTACAACATAGCAACTAACAGCCCAGCTATGCAGAGCAAAAGCCAGTTTATTTCCATGAAGAGATGGAACCCTCCTGCTTCTGAGTGGCTGAAGTTTCTGGTTAACAGGAACTTGGTTGCATGTTCAGAGTTGGAAAATTAGGCTCATTTGTGTTCGTTTTGACAAATTCAGTAGATTCATGAGTCAAGTCTCTCTGGGGTGAAACTGAAAATGTTTGAACTTCCTCATTTTGGCTGAGATCCATCTCATACATAAAGGCTCCACTTTGCAGCCACAAGAGCAAAAGCATCACTTCTTCTGGGGATGATCTTGTTCCTAAAATCTGCTTCTGCTATTTATTACCTATCTTATTGATAATTAGCCTGCTATGTTAGTTTTTCTCTATATTCTTCAGCTGATTGTGCTTCTGCTTTTGTATCAGACTTTCAAATTTGTGATTTTCATGAATTTAAGGAACCTGAATTTTAAACTAAGGAAGCTTATGCATATTCTGAGGGATGGTTGCTCATAACAATAAGTGACATTTATTTAATTTGTGCATGTTGGATTAAAATTTTGGCTGAGGGATCAATATGGTTTTCCCCTATGATGGATTATTTTGAAAGATAAATGTGTGCTTTAATTTAATCCTTCAATGCACTCTGCCTGTGAAAAATGCTTTTTAATGAATTTTACATTAGTTAAAAAAAAATCCTGACAATGCTTTGCAAATCTAGGCCTAAATGAGGTGGGAGAGGGAACAGGAAGTGGGTGCAGGGTTGCACAGGGAGGGGACAGCCAGTGACTATGGATGGAAAGCAGGCACTTGTGAAGGGACAGTTGAGTGAACCCAGGGCAGTGGGTTTCTCACAGAGGCTGGTGATGGGGTTGAATTCTGATCTAATGTTACACAGAGGTCGAAAGAGAATTAAACTGATCAGTAAGGATCCTTTAAAATTTTTCTTAATGATATAGAACTATATTTTTAATATACAAAAGTAAACTGTTAAAATTAAGTTTTAATCCAAAACCATGAGGTGTGCCCTTCATGGTGTACGATCTGCATCAATCTCATTCACAGAAACACAGTCTAGTCATAAAAATTAATTAAAAGCAGTCAAATTAATTATTAAACATGTTCCGGGGGACTTTTAATCTAAGATTTCTCTCTTTTTTCCATTCTCTATCAATATCTCTCTTGCATCCATGACTGGATTCCTAGCAGAAACCAACCCTAAACCAACTCCAACCCTATCTCAATCTTCAACCCCAACCCCAACCACAACCACAACCATCTCCAACCTTAGCCAATAGATATTTGTTGAACATGTACAGACTGTTGAGTTTGATTTTGAATGATATGGCTGCATCTGTGGATAAGACAGAGCAGGTCCAGTTCTCCCAGTCCTCTGCCCTTTGTTCAGCAAAGCAATGATAATAAAAAGGTCAAATAAGTAATGTATATAATAATATGTCAGCAATTATAAATAATAAGAACCAAAAGCCATGCTAGTGAGGTCTGCTGGAGGGGTAGTGGCCAGTGAAATCCTCACTGAGACATGGATTTCAAACAAAAACTTTAAAGAAGTGGAGAGGTGAGCCATGCACGGCAAGCACAAGAAAGTCCGGTGGGCGAGTACTTCCGACTTGTCCAAAGATGGTGAAGAGGCCCATGTGACTAGGAGAAAGTATGATGGGGAGATTAGAAGGGAAAAAGGTCTGAGAGTGTGTGACATTACATGACATAGCCAGAGCTCCTCCTCTCTCCTGCATGTGATGGGGCCCCTGGTTGATTTCTGAGCAGAGGAGCGACATGGCCTGACTATGTCTTGAGAGGCTGAAGGGAGGCAAGGGCATAGACAGGAAACTCAACAGGAGACTTTTACACTGAGGAGAGAGACATGGTGTTTTAGACCATGGTCGTGGCAAAGCCGATGGTGGAAAGGGGCAGAAATCCTCAACACATTTGGAAAGTAGCACCAAATGAGATGGCTTTTTGATAGACCGTGTTGCCCAGAGAAAGAAGCCAAGCTATAGGTTGAGAGTGAGGATTGTTGGGCAAATTTGGAGTTTTAATCAGGTAAAAGCCAAAAGGAAATAGTCTTCCTGGAGAGTGGAGGAGTTTGTTCTAGGGAAATACATCACCAGCATTAACTTCATCTTGGGGTTCATCACAGTTTTTGGTCTAGGAAAGACCCCCTCAATGCCTGAGATCCTGCAGGAGGCCCTTCTCTGTATCATTGTCTCTGGGCTCAGTACAGAAACATGCAAGACAGACTTCAGGATCAGGCCCAACAATGTCAGGCTCATGGTCAGCCTCCATGAGAAGCAGAAACAAACAATGTCATGGATGTGTTTCTGAACAAGTTTATTTATTTATTTATTTCAGTACCAGCAATTGAACTTAGGGGCACTTAGGGAAATACAAGTGGGCACTTGACCATTGAGTCACATCACCAGCCCTATTTTGTATTTTATTTAGAGATAGGGTCTCACTAAATTGCTTAGTGCCTCGCTAAGTTGCTGAGGCTGGCTTTGAACTTGCCATCCTCCTGCCTCAGCCTCCTGAGCCACTGGGATTATAGGCATGCACCACCATGACAGACTCTGAACATGTTTTGATGTCTTCTGTGACTGACCAGGGCAAGAAAGAAGTCCATCTGCTGATGGGCCAGCACTGGAAGTAAGGGGCTGGAGGGTGCTACATTTCTTTCAGAGAAACTATAATGTCATTAATAAGCAGGGAACAGTCCTTTAGCACCATTTAAAAAGTTCAGCATTAAAGGCTCACTTAGGGGTCACTGATTACATTTAGGTCAAAGCCAGCTACAATTGCACTAGTTTTTTCAGCGCACAATGGCAGATATACAGTAAGCGAGTGTGATTTGCTCTAACAAATACCGCAAGAAGAAGGGCAGGGGATGTGGGTATGTGCCGGAGAGAGGAAATAAGGGTGGACCAGGGTTGGAGCTGAGGAGGGAAGAGAGGACTTGAGGCCAGGGACACCAGGAAGAGAGAAGAATTGGCAGGACATGATGGCTGAAGCCCTAGAGTGAGATAAAAAAAAATTAAATAGGTGGTGATTAGAGACAGAAAGGTCAGGAATCACTACTGCAGAGAGTTCACAGTGATTGGAATAACAAGCTCAGGGATGCAGACCATACATTAACCTCTACTTGTTCCTTTTCCACAGGGGATCTACTTCCTAAATGTACGGGATACCTTGTGGGTTGGGAAATACAGAATCCCTCCAAAATGCACAGAGCAGGGAAGTGTAGGTGGTGGTGAAGAGTTGCAGGATGTTGAATGCTACACATTTAATATCTTGTCTTTTTAAGCCTTGCAAATCATTTATATTTTTAGTGGGAGTGATGGAAGATTCTATCTCAGAATTTTGTTTCTCTGACAGCATTATGGGCAGTCAGTTGAAAAATGAGGAAAAAAAACCTGTATAATCACCAATTGTTTAGAAAAGGAAATGTTCACAAATAAATCTACCCTTTCTCTAGTGCTGAATTGCCTGATTGTTTTTTCCTTCTGCAAGGACCCAGTATGGAGCTGAAAGCTCATATGGGACCCTAGACAGTCTGATACATAGCAAGGGACCCTATTGTTCTTCAGTGCACATTTCCTTTTGTTTGAGGTTTTCTGGGAATGGGGAGAAACTGAGATTTTTATTCCTTTGAGAAAATTAAAGGTGGAGTTAGGCAGCTTCTCATGAGGAAGTTGTTCACAAGTTAGGATATTCTTAAAAATGTGTCAGGGAACAAACCAAGGCAGAAGGTTTTAACAGCACACGCTGTATGTTCTGAATTGAACTCATTATTGATTATCAGTGATAACTGATAGAGATTTGACCTGGAATAACTAGCCACTAAATTAAGATGATCTAACAAATTAAACTAATGAATTTGTATTTAACAGACATGATTATTTTAAAATTTAGATACATACAGGTAAAATTATGAATGCATATATAATTACATAGCATATATTTGTAAATTTATAAATTTACTTATAAATTCATAGATTGAATGTACATATATATGTATCAACAATAGATAACTATAATCTCTTCATGAGCTAATGAAGATCTTTGTAAAATATTTTCTTCCATAGCAGCTTAATTTCTGGGACAGAATCCCTGGAGAATAACAAATGAAGTTGAAAAAGATAGTTTCACTCTTCTGAGTGGGGAAGATGGTTTCAGGGCACCCTTACAAGGCTTTGTTGCTGATTCTGAAATTACAATTATGCCTTCTGTATTGCAGAGAATCCCAACTTGATAAATCCTAGACTAATAAAACCCAGGTCCAGCCCTGCCTCTGACTACTCTAAGCATGAAAACTGCACAATCCCAGTAGAGTTTGGTACAATATAAAGTCCTACATTTATTTAATATTGTTCCTTTCTCCAGCTCAGGCCTAAATTGGGCTTTGAAGTTCCTCAGGGAGTCACTGGCCACTCTTGTCTTTCCTCCCTTCCTTCTGCTCTGAATGGCTTCTGTTCTTGGCCTCACTGAGGTTGGGCTTAGGGGAATAGTCACAGGTGGCTGGTACAGCAGCAGCCTGTTGTGAGTGACTGCCGGGTACAGCAAATAATCCCACACCAACACCTTTTCCCTTACACAGTGCTTTGGTGGATTCCTTGGCCATATTTTCCTCTGGAGACTTCTTGGTTGCTGGTACTCTGTGAAGACAATATCTTTCCTGGGCTGGCCACCTGAGAGTCTGACACCTCTGCCCCTGGTTTCCAGGGTCCACCTGTCTGCTGCTGTCCCTGTGCTTCTTCAGATAGAAACCTTTATGGGGTTCCATTTAAGGATATTTCTCCAGCACAGTCTACTTGGGTATTTTGAGAAGCCTTTTGGGGGTAGAAATGTAGCTCAACCCAGTGAAATTCCCACCCTGTTTCTCTGGATGTCAATTTCTCCCTAAGTCACTTTTCTGGTGGCTTGAGACTAAGGAGGAAGCATCACCTCCCCTTCTTAAGAGATATGTGTGGAGTCATTCCAGCTCACTGGCAGCTCACTCTGAAAGAAATCTTCTTATCCTTCCAATCTCTTTTAGACTGAGATCAGCCCCTGGCAAATGATGGAAGGACCAATTTTGGACTGCCCCTCCAACCTCTTTGAAAATCTGAGGGAATGGTCTGGAATAAAATTTCTCTTCAAAATATAAGTGTTCTTGGGGCTTATTGTTTGATGCTTCAACTTAAAGCAATTACGGAGAAGCAGGAACAGTGGCATTCAATAACCTGTTAAACTTCCAAGTTGGAAAATTCAGGAAAGTGGGGATAAGACAAGTCTAGAAGACTATTTTGGTAAATGAAGCCAATGTACAAAAATGGCAATAAAATGGCATGTGAGACACTGGCCAGTCAAGTCTGGAGGGCCTGCTCAGAATAAAACATTTCTATTTGGGACTTGGCAGTTCATGCTCGTCTTAAAGTGGTCTATAATTTCCTTTCCTCTCTAGGTTTTGACCTGAAGATGTAACACTAAAGAGAAAGAGGCTAGTCATATGGAGGCATAGAATCTAAGAACCAGTGGTTACATTTTTGTGTTGCAAATGGGTCCACAAAAAGAAGGATCTAGCCCAACTTCCTGCAATTTTGTACTTATATTCTGTAATCACATTGCCCCAATTCTCAAATAAAATCTCAAGTCTTTTGGAATAGCCTAGAAAAATCTGGTAGGTAAACTTCTAGTCTCAGCTGGCCTTCATGAACAAATAGTTTTATTTTTATTTCCATATTATGTTTGAAGTGGAAATGGAAATATATTAGTTTGAAAAAGACTATTGGATCACTGTGATGAAACTATTACAATATTAATTTCTTGTGAAATACATGATCCTTGGTGATCTGTATCATAATGGTGACATTATCTATGAATTATTTCTGATACTTGGCTGGGAGGTAGGAAAACAAAACCCCACATTTGTAGATACAGATGTGCATTCTTAGCTTCATCTGCCCTAAACCTTTATGAAAGTTAATAATTTGCTGAAAAAAATTTCAGCTTGGTCCTTGCTTGGTCATGGAGTCACTAAATTCTTCAGTTAAATGAAAGCCACAGGTTTAAAAACAATTAAAAATATATATATTTATATAATTTGTGTCAAGGTTAAAAATAATAATTAGACCATTATTCTAAGTCACTCAAAATATCTTAAATTTGCTTTGGAATATTAGCATTTCATGTTTGGCCTCAATATGAGTGTAAATGCTCATATCTATAAAAAACATAATACATTTCCATTTATCATTATTTGATTGGAGTAAATAGGAGTTAGGTAATCTACTACCTGCCTAAATGTGTAGTTGTCATCAGTGAATGCCTAAGAGTACAAAGCAGTTTTGCATGGCCCAAAATGCCTTCCTTGTAGCACACTTGTTCTCCCTTTTTCCTATTTGATAAGTGACTCTGTTAAAACAACAGTCTTAATTACATTACAGCAGGAGGTCATTTAACATTCAAATATGATTAACTTGGTGGAATTTTCAGAGAATGATTTTTAGCTTTGTCTTTTCATCTCTTGGATTAAAAGCCTGCTTAATGAAGGAACCATGCTCTATGAAATGTTTTTCACCTGACTAGTGACAATTGTTCAACCATACTAAGTATTTTTTGTATCCCGATCTGCCTCTGTCTCCATATAATTCTATAAAACAGGATTAGCTAATAAGTTATCATTATATAATATGCTTTTCCTTTTTAGAAATTAAGGTCATTTTCACATTGTAATGGTTGTTAATATTAGCTCAGATATTTCTCACATGAATGATCAATTTTCAATCCATCTCGAACTCTGGATGATCTATTGATTATGCAAATAATTAGATGCTATCAGTATAGTCTGATATGTATGTTAGAATTTTCTGCTTCATGTTAGCCTTGAAAACTCTTTCAATGTACTGAAGGTTTTTTCTTTGCTAGCAAAATCAATAGTCATAAAATGTCTGTTATTTAATACACATCTTTATTTAACATCTCAATTTTAAAGTTGAGAAGGTCCTAATCAATTGTCAATATCACTGAAACTGATTATCTGTTCTACTTGCTAATGTTATGCTCTAGCTTTAAATTCCAATATTTCTCACAACAAGCATCCTTTGATATGAGGTTGTATTAAAATGTCTTCATTGATATGCACTACACAATACTGAGGATTGTAGCATGTTTGTGTCTCCAGAGATTAGCTCCTGGAGTTTTTTGTGCATAAATTGATTGAGGAGTTAAGGAAGAAGAACTAGAAAGAGGGAGAATTTGAAGGGCTGTGCTTTTGTACCAGAAGCCTCTGAATGCTGGAGCTGGGAGAGTCTTTCCCCAAATGGAAGCAGGAAGGCTGGGTATACACATGCTGACAGTGACCTGTCATTTCTTCTCGCTGTCCCTGGGGAAGGGGAGTGATCTTGATCTGGGTAACTTTTCAGATGAGGACAATTCCTGGAGATTAGTGTAGAACCTTTGGCTACCATATCTTCAGCAGCTGGAGGAAAGCACACTTCAGTCCTGAGGAGGCTGGGTCTGAGCAGACCACTGGCAAAATTACTACAAGGGGCGAACGAGTGGGTTCTAAGGACAACAACTTGGCTACTGTACTTTGTGCCAGTATCCTTATTGTCTTAATATATACTCTGAGGTTAACACTAAATGTAAACAACCTTTAGAAAGTGCCTAGTTAATATTTATATGAGCTTCCTTTAATGGGAATTAATATGAAGAGAGTGGCCTTTGTTATTCTAGGTCTGTGGGAAGATGAAAATAGCAAGCATAGGTGTTTGCAACTGTATTTTCCCCAGGTCCCCTGCTAGCAAAGGGTAATTGTGCAATGTTTCATGTACTCATTACAAGCATATATAATGGCTCTGGCACGGAAAGGACTGGTGACACAGAAAAGAAGCATCCTGCCCTCAATTCTATGAACTTCAGGAGAAAACAGGTAAGTTAATAGTTATTTCATAGTATGGCACGTGTCAATTAGGAAGAGAGGAGACAGATGATCTAGGGGAATAATCTACTGTTGTGCAGGAGCAGGCTCCTACTGCTTTACTAAAACCGCTTAAATGTTCTGAGCATTGCCACTTTGTTGCTAAACACAGGCATTATTAATAAAATTATATAAACAGCATTTAATAATTTATTTCAAAAATAAGGTTAATACATACTCAAAACTCATCTCTTTCTACCTGTTTTACTATTATTTATGTTCCTGAGGTTCTTCATGTCTATTTTGTCTGACTGACAGAAATATCTGTAACAGTGTGTCACCTGTGCTTATTTTCCCATTTCTGTATTTGGGGGGTATTCCACTGAGAGCTTGACATTGGTCATGGTGGAAGTATTTACACTATAGGAATTGACAAATGCTTCTTCCATCATCTCACTTTGTAGGGTTTGACATATTGTTTTGTTGAGTATGGAAACTTAAGAAATGCAATGAATAAAAATGTTAATAAGGCATATTAAACTTAAATGTGCATCATTTCTTTAGCCATTACATTGTGAATAGTGTATGTGTGCATACATGTGTGTGTGGGTGTGCTCATGCACACCCACACACACACAAACACACACACAAACACACACACACACACACACACACACACAAACTAAGGAAATGTTCTTCCAGTAGTCAGAGATCATTATCTTATTCAGCAAAGGACTTTGTCCTGTCATTGATGAATGGATGAAGTGATCAAATACATCTTGATTTTTTTCACTCTTTTGAATTTACTAATGTAGATGAGAATATCAACTAGTATTTATATCAGAACTATCATAAGTTTTTCAATTATGTGAGCAACTTTTGAACTGGAAAATAAGCATGTATTCAGTTCAACTTTATGGAATCATAGTTGATACAATTAGTTTGCCTAAGAATACAAGAATTCAGCAAAAGTCTAGGTGAGTATTCTGTGAGATTCAACTAGTTATTTAATATTTGCAATAAGGTGTAATGTATATTTAATTTTGTAAATTATATGGTATACATTCCATTTGCATCAGTAAAAGCTTACAATAAATGTATATATATAACAAATATATTAATTATAATTATGAACATATATTGATATATATGAAGTTTTTTTCCTCCCAAAGAGTGAGTTGTTAAACCCTTTACCAATATTCCACTGGATGAAGCAGAGCTGATACAGAATTTGCACAGTTACTGTATGAGCTCATGGAGGAGTGTGGGACTCAGTCTGAAAGGATGGAGTAAGGGGAGGGGGGAAAAGGAAAGGGAAAGCTGGGTGAGATTGCCTGTAGAATTCTGATTTCTCCTCTTTTGCCCATGCAAAATTTCGCTTTACAGAAGATAAATAAGAAGAGAAATTTAATAGATTCTTTTAAATTATGCCATCAGTATTTCTGATCACAAATGCACCCATTATTGTTTTAACTATAAGAACGTTTTTCTTATAGTTATTCCCATTTCTGCTGCACCCATATTTTTGTGACAACACACCAGGTTTCTTGAAGTTGCCTGCTTTCTTTTGTAAGATGTGTCTGAGCAGTTAGGCTTTTTAGATATTCTTTTTACTGGTTACTGTGGCAGGACTGTTCCTTGAGTGTTTTGGTACACCCAAACTTCTCTCTCACCTTTGGAAAGCATCATTTATTCATTACCTCAAAACAGCACTTCCTCTAGGTCTTAATTTCCGTGTTGGGCATGGCAGCGTCCAGAGAGCAGGATGGGATGTCTTCCTCAGTTAGTCCTTCACAGATGTTTTGGTTTGGCTATGAGGTGTCTCTCAAAAGCTCCTGTATTAATGCAGGAATATTCAGGTTTGAAATTATTATATTTGAATGGACTAAGTCAACTGTAGGTAAGTGGGGCGTGGCTGGAGAAGGTGGGTCTCTGGGGACATGCCCTAAAAAGGTTCATCTACCTGATGGTCTCTTCTCTTCTCTTTTTCAACTTACTTACCACCATGAGCAGAGAAGTACTCCTCCACTATACTCTTCTGCTGTGACGTTCTGCCTCATCTGTACCTGGGGCAATGAACTCTGCCGACCATGGAAAGAATCTCTGAAATTGTGAGCCAAAATAAATGTTTTCTTGTCTAAATTGTTTTCTTTTTTTCTAAGAAAATTCACAAAGAGAAAATATTTATTTGTTATACTATGTTTGTTATTTAACTCAGAAGCAACTTAAAGTATGATGTCAAATTGTGCTTCATGTAAATGCCCATGTCTGAGGCTGAGGATGTGTAATTGTTTAGGCCCTGAATTAAGCCAGGGGCTCCTGTGGTCTTCTTTGTTTTGAAGACAATTTGCAGGTTTTTAATTTATTTACCTACACATATTTGAAAACTTCTAAGTTGTTCTTGTATTTGGTCACAGCTGTTCTTATATTTTGCTCTCCTGTTGTTAAGAGCCTTTCTTTGGTGATGAGTCAACTCTCAATCTTCCTGAGACCACTATTCCCAGGTCCTAGGAATCAGGTCTCAGGTTCCAGATCTGCTCCTTCCACATCAATTTTGCTATTTTTCTCGCATGGATATGCTTTATTTAATCTTTGTATAAATCATGATTGAATACATGGCAAGTCAAAAATATCTTTGAATTAAAACTTTAAAAAGTCATGATTCTCCCAATCAGAACCATTTTTAGAATTCTTTAAGACTTTTCAAAGGTAGTTTTAAAAATCATTTTTAAAAGACAACATAGGATAATTATGGCAATTTTTTAAATGAATTTTTTTTTCTAAAAAATCATTTATTATATAGCACCTTCCCTTATACTATAAACTCCGTGAGGAAAGAAACAGTAAATTCCATCTTATCAACCTAAGGGACCAATCTAATGCTTGTCACATATATGAATAAATCTATAAATGACTAAATTCTGGATAGATAAGTGAAGCTGTAAATAACATTTATGATGAATATGTTCAGGATCAAACTGATGTGAAGAGAAGGGGCAGTGGAAAGTTAAAGCTGTAGGATTTTGAGAGCACTTGTTTAGTTTTTTGTTTGAAAGAGAAGGGGCAGTGGAAAGTTAAAGCTGTAGGATTTTGAGAGCTCTTGTTTAGTTTTTTGTTTGAACAGATTGATTGACCTTTGTTATAGAAGATTGGTAGAGAAAAAAGGAAGGAAATTTACAAAGAGGAAATATTTATTTGCTATACTATGTTTGTTATTTAATTTAGAAACAAAATTAAAGTAAGATGTCAAATTGTGCTTCATGTAAATGCCCATGTCTGAAGCTATGGTTGTATAATTGTTTTGACTCTGAATTAAGCCAGGGGCTCCTGTGGTCTTCTTTGTTTTGAAGACACTTTGAAGGTTTTTAATTTACTTATCTATACATATTTGAAAACTTCTCAGGCATGTATGTAAGAGGCCACATTTATTCAGCTGCTGATTGCTTTATGGATTTCCTAGAATCCTATGCTGACTCTATGGCCCTCACTCCTGAATACACAGGACACAATCCCTGTCCTCAAGGGGCAGATAGTTTAGTTGGAATAATGGTTGCCTTCCCCCCAACTTCCCCTGTCTTAGCACTTCAGGATGGGTCTTATAAAACATTTTTCTGTAGCCTTTTATGAAAGGAATAAACATCATAAGATAATGACAGAAAATCTGGGAGGACATTTCCATCCCCACCATTGAAAAAGACATTAATCTCATTTGGGGTATTAATTCCAGATGAAAAATATCATAAATAATAATTGTTGCATAAAAACACAACATTTTTGGTATATGAAAGCCCATTCAGAATTTTAAAATCCGCACATATGTTCCTATCATGTCTATTCAGTGACACATAAATATGATGTTTTAAGGATTTCTGTGAGGTAATGGTATTTTCATTTGACATTTGACCATAATTAGTGATTTGGGTTTTTTTTGGTAACCATCTTGCAAGTTATTTTTTTTTTTTTTAATTTCAAATTGCTCATTTTTAGAGATAATTTTAAATCCGTAAAGATGAAGAGGAACTTTGATTGTCTGGCTTGCATCTATCTTAATAGTCAAAGAGACAGTTTAGTTCTCCTGGAAAGGCGAAATGTGACCCTAGGAGTACACCCTTGAGAGATGATGCTTCAGTTCAAATTGGAATTCACAGTGTAATTGCAGCCTGTGGTAATGCATCTCCAACCACTTAAAATAGCTGTTAGAAGGGTAGGGCTTTTCCCCTGAGGAATGGCAGTGCTCCCTCGATGTCTTTGTCTCTTCCAAATCACCACAGCAGCCTTTGAACAATACACAAAGAAACACAATATATGATATTTCCTGGAGTGACTTAAAAATCAACAGAAAACAAATATATTCCCATCTTTTGGACAATTTTACAAATAAAAAACAAAACAGCAAATAAATAGAATAGTATTTGAAAATATTATATTTGAGCTAATTTTTATGCTTCTATCGTAAATGTAAATTTTGGACTTCTTGTTGTACAAGAGAATAACTGAACAAACTCTTCCTTGTACAGGCCACTGTGTCCATTGTATCTGTACTATTTTACAGAAAAACCTGCAATGAATAAAAAAAGTTCTCACCATTTTTTCAATCCTCTGTTGGTAAACCTGTGACCTGCAGCAAACTGTGAGATATTTATTTTTATTGCACAGATTTAGTTCATACTTTTCATAAATATCCAGTAAAGGGGGCTATTTGACTGCTTTTTTTCCCATCAAATTTGAATAGAAAGTCACAAAATCTGGTCTTAAAGAATGTGTTTGGAAGAGACTTCCAGTCACATACTGGGTTATAAAGTACAGAAAGATGTGAAGATAAAGTGGTAGGTGGTAGTTGGGAGACCACTGCACACCTAGAAAAGAATAGGAAACAAGGGGACAATGCAGAAGGTATATATATTTTATAATTTTCAGAGCTGATAGAGCACCAACTTCTCCTGTCCCTGGTGAAGCATGCTGAGAGGGAAGATCTGGATTGGGATGAGTTAGCCTGGCTGTGAAGTGGGCCCAGGAAGAATGACCAAATCCAAGTCAGGAAAGCAAGAGAGAAGTTTGAGAGTCCTGAGAGGACGGGTTTTAAGTCAAGTTGGAAGAACAAGCATGTAAATGATGGTAAGGTTGGATGATCAAGGAGCCTGGGACAACATGAGGAGGAACAAGGGGTACTGCAGGTTGATCTTATCAGTTAGGGGACTAAAATTCAAATGCAGAGAGGCAGCTGGTCAGTTTATGTAGACGTTCCTTTTATAATTTTTTTTCATTAGATCTATTTATTAATTTTTTACTCTTTAAAATTTTGTGTTTAATTCACACATAATCATTATTCATGTTTATGGAACACAATGTGGTATTTTGATTCTTTTAGATATTGTGTAAAATAAAGTCAGGGAACTTTAGCATGTCTGTGATCTCATACATTTATCATTTCTTTGTGAAATCCTCACTTCTAGCTATTCGAAAATATTCAATACGATATTTTAACCCTATTAACCATACAATGGGACACTGGAAATTCATGAACATGATGGTGACTGTTTAAGGGAAGATCCTTGGGTTCAACAGTAGATAAACTCAGAGCTGAAATTTCAAGGCTTTCTGCTAGATGGGCTGCCCTAAGTCTGAAAACATAGGCACGGGGAGATCTAGAGTTACTGAGGTGACATTGTGGTGCAGGGCAGGCAGTGTCACGAGTAGGACACTTACAGAAACTAAGAAGAAGGACAGATTTATTCAAAAAAGGTGCCCAAAGCATTAGTCATGCAGTGGCTACACCAAATGAGTCACAAAGACATGTCAGCATTGAGCCTCAGGAATCTGAAAGTCTGTTACAGACACCACCAGCAGCCACCCCTTCCTGACCCAGTCAAATCAAAAGACCTCCAGCAATGCTTCTCTTGCCCATGTTTAGACCTTTTGGCCTTATTGACAGGTGGCTTCAGGCCCCAGTCAACCTGACCTGAGGCTGCCTGTGGCACACTTGTGACAGTTCAGAGAGAAGTGATTGCTGAGCAGAGAACAAACAGGCTGAGACATTTCCTTGACATTTATCCTCATGTATCTCCCAGGCATGTGGTCAATGAGTGGCTCTGGGACCTTGTCCTGAGTCACATCAAGTCTAGCTAGACACAAGATGAAATCGCAGGAGAGGTTTTGGTGTGATATTATAGAAGAAATGGTTTGATTTGATTTGGCCCTACCTTTTGGATGAATTAAAAAATAAGGATGGATGTAATTTGAGGAGTCCCTCCTGGCATTAATGTAAAGGTATTGTCTTCCAGGCAAAATTTTCACAGTAATTCCATGTCCCCATGAGGGACTTGATGATCAGAAGGCCTGAGTTGTTGTTCAGGGTTTTTTCCTATGTGACTTTAGGTACACCAACCAATCTTTCTGTTCCCACTCTTTTTTCATAAGTATATCTTGAGATCCAGAGTCACTGAATCTTCTTCTAAATCTGCACATCTCTCTGTGGGCAGTTTAAGACTGAAACTCAAGTCCCTGTCTCCTCGCCCCTTCATTGTTCCCACCCTGTTCTATCTCTTTGTCTTTCACAAAAATGCAAACATTTCTTAAAGTCATCAGAAATTATTATGAGAAGCATTCTAATTTTTTTTTCCCTGAAGGAAAAACGTGCTATCTTATATTGGGCTCAATTTGATGTTTGTAGCATAAACCTAGCCATTGTCACAGGGATTGTGAGAGGATCATGCTTCAGTTACCCGAGGAGATGGCCTGTCTGGTATAACATCAAGGGTGAGGGATGGGAAGGCTCTGGCTCTGTGGGGTACTTCCTTCTGTGAATTTTGACTCTCCAGGAGATCTTAGTCTTAGAGATAAACACAGATGGAAAAAAACCTCATGTTGTGCTGGGGTCATGACTCAGTGGGTACAGCACTTGCCTAGCATGTGTGAGGCCCTGGGTTCGATTCTCAGTACCACATATAAATAAATAAAAATATAAAGGACCACCAACAACTAAAAAAAAAAAAAAAAAAAGAAAAAAAAAGAACCTCACGTCTGGGGAGTGGGTGGGAGATAAAGGAGAGAGGCATGAAGTGAATTTGATTCCAAAGTGAAGTCATACTGTTTGGCTCAGGGCAAAGATGGCATTAGCTGCTTTAGTCATGCAGCAATCTGGATTAATTATTAAAATCCAAGAAGGAAAGCTGTATTGTTCAGTATTAACCATGACCTATTTGAGTTTTGTTTGTTTGGTATTTGGCTACCCACAGATTTAGCTGTACCTGGAATGAATCAAGAAGGATCCTAAAATAGCTACACTGCCTGGTTTATCTGTTGAGTTCCTGGTGGTTTCAGAGGCAATGGGAACCAGCAAGTCAGGCAATAACCAACGTCCATGCTGGGATCTCACAGAGTTCATTCATTATTAAAGTCTAGACATTAAAAAGGTACTGCCAACCTCCTAATATTCTTTGGAAATCAACTCCTTTCCTCTTTATTAGCACTTTTTGTTTAAGAAAATAAAACTATACACATTTTTTTACATAAATATAGAAATATGAGTCCATGTTCAATCTATTGGTGAATGTGAGACATTAGGACACACATTTCAAAAGACAGCATCACATTTCTGGTAATAAGAAATGACAACTATCTTTTACAACTCACTTTCCCTACAGCACTTAGTACAATGACTTTAGATTGCAACATATTAAATCTGAAGGTATCTATACATCAAAGTATGAAGTGACTTGTGAGGCTTATCAGAAAAGTGACAGAAGAGATGGAAGGAGAAAGGGAAAGTACAAGGAAACAGGGGGCTCTCGCTCAGAAGATTTTGTAAGAAAATCTTGCTGTAGGAATCGATCTGCCAAATTCAGGTTGTTTGTTAGGGTCTCCATTTTTTTTTCTGGTTTTCCATATTCAAAATATCAGCAAGTACTATAGGTTTAAGCATTAGATAGACCTCACTTTTAACAGCATCTCATTGGCTCCTTGGCTTCATCACTTCTCACATGAGCAACTGCAATAGCTTCTTATCATATTTCTACAGTAGCCCCTCAGCATCTCTTTTCCATGTAACAGCCAGGTCCTGAATTGAAGATGGGGTCATAGAGTTTCTTCCTGATACTTCTCAAGGACTCCCAGTCATTTATGAACTGCTTCCTTCCACCACACCATGATGCCTCACCTCAGGCCCTGAGGAATGGAACCAGCTATCCATGGACTGAGGCCTCTGAAACTGTGAGCTCTTTTAAATAAACTTCTCCTCCTCTACACTTGTTCTGGTCAGGTCCTTTAGTACTGCAGTGGAAAAGCTGACTGAAACAGAGAGTAGGTAGAATTCTGCCAGTAGACAGGCAGCACCTGGTTTGGCAATATTATGTAGAACATGATGGAAATGTTCCGTTCTGTGCTGTCCAGTGTAGGAGCCATGATCCCCCTGTGGTTACCAAGCCCTTGAAATATGGCTGGTGGGGCTGGGGGATGAAATTTCAGATTTTACTTAATTTTTAAAATTTAAATAATCATTTTAGATTCCAGAATGTGTAATTGCTCTTTGACAGTAGGATTTCGCCTTCACAATATGCTCAGACATGAAAGGTAAGGGTGTCTTAGGGTGGCACAGCTATGCAGGGAGGTTTACTATGAGACAACTGACAGAAGAAGATACATCCTCTATGCACTTGCCTTGGATCTAAGTAAAAAAATGCAAATCAGAATTATTTTTTTTTACATAGAACCAAAAAGATATGCCATACCATTCCTCACTAGTAATTAAATACCTTGTTATAATAGTGACAACTTTCAATGTTTAAATTTTTATTGTCTCTTACCTCATTTGACCTTATTCTTTTGTTCATTCCCATGGTGGTGGTTTTGAACCCTGGTAAAAACAAACAAAAATTTTGTACTTAGTACCTACTTTCTGCCGTATCCAAGGTAAGTGATGATTACCACCTAATGATAGCTCTGTTGATGGCTCTGAACTTGAAATAATCCAGTTGGTTCCCTTTTCTGGGTCTGTGATATCTGCCTTGACATGAGGAACATTAGCCTCTGAGATGCTGTGTTTCTTCCCCCTTCCTTAATTATTTTTCCTTTTGGCTTCACAGAGAACCTAAACCGCCTTTTGACAAGTGATAAATGCAATGAAACACCAATGGTCCCAGTTGCTCTGAATAATTAAAGAAATTCCCCTTAGTCCAAATCCTTGGCTGCAACACTAGAATTCTTAACCCAGATGTTTTTTTTTTTTTTTCCTTTGATGGATATATTAAAGGACATGCTTATTTCCTGGATAGTAATAATAATGACCCAAGAAGTCCTACAAATGTTTGAGGTGTTTCTAAATACGCTGCAGCCTTAACATCTATGAAAGGATCTGAGGTAAGAAGACCTGATTTTAAGTTTATGTTCTGCTAGAATTTTATATGTGACCTGTTCCTGCTTAGTTCTCTTCTCTCACAGGTAAAACAGGGATGACACTATTCCTGTTTTAGGTTGCTGTACAAATGTTTAATGTCCTATGTATGAGAGCAATTTTATATAGAGGAGGCTGAAGTTTAAATTTCAAAAATCTTGGAAGCTCATTCTAATTTTAGGATATGCCTTTGACCTTGTTTTTCCGTGGGATATTTATCAGCCTCTCTTCCAACCTAACTTGCCTCCTCTGCCTTAACATATGTGTCTCACTTCAGATGTCACCCCTCAGAAGGAATTTACCTGACTACTCTGTATCAATAACCTTACTTTAAGCATTCTCATATTACTGTCTGAAATGATCAACTCTGTTTATTAGTTTCTTCATTAGCTGCTCCTCTCCACATACTATATGGATAAAAATTTCTTAAGGATAAGCATGGTCACCATGTTGTTTATGTTTTGTATCTGCAGTGCCATGAATATTGTCTGGACATAGTAAGTGTTCAGTAAATAATTGTTGACTGTCGAACTCCCAGGAACACTCTTAAGTTAGTCAGAAGCCAGCTACCTTTTCTCTATTGGGGAATATTTACTGAATTTATGAGGCCTTCCACTTATCAATTATAATAGCTTGACTGCTATGGAAGCTTTATTTCCTTCTAGACACATTAGAGGTGGCTGTGGGAAATACAGATAATTTGTCACCCTGAACCTAGATTAAATATTTTAACAAAGAGTTCCACAGCTCATCATAAAGCTCTGTTAAATTCCTCCCTGACATGTCCTCAGAATCTATAGTGTAAGGTAGATCTAGATTCATTTTTAAACCTGATAGAATATTTATATTTTTACAAGCATCTATATGCTATTTTTAATAATACAACTCCCCATAATGTTATTTCTCTACACATTATATAAAATTCATAAAATAGTTTTGGATTGTATTTAATTAATTATTAAATACTTTTTATGATGTGGCCCTTGCTGGCATGAGTTGACATAGCAATCAATTAGTAAAAATGTTAGAAAGATTTCTCATGTCATTTTCCAGGGGCCCAGCAAAGGGGTGTTTTGCTTAAGTGGGCACCCAGTTTTTCCAGGCTCTAGGAAACCATAGGGATTTCTTGGTCCTCTAATGTTTAACCCTGGTAGAAAGTGCCTACCGTTACTGCTTAAAACTCAAGTCTCTCAAGTCTCCAAAGAGGAGATGCTCAAGGGAACACAGTGGTTCAACAGCAGGAGAATCTCAGAATTGACTGGCCCCAACTGGGGCCAGACTACTGAAATTGTGGCATTAACTCACGACTTCAAGCGTTTCCTTGTGGCAGAAGTATTTATTATTCTTAGAGGACTTCAAAGCTGTACCAATCCCTGCAAGTCACTAGTCACATCAGCGATCTCAGACCCTAAGGATTTTCACAGAGAAGTCATAAACTTCCCTACACCTAAATTAGCTGAGAGTGTTAATTACATTGCTTCTGGGATTCATGTTTTGGGGCCCTCTGATGGTAAATTCATGCACCACTATGGTAAATAAGAATCATAAAGGTTTTCTTTGCCACATGTCTACAAGGACAGCAAGCACATCTATTTTGAATTACATGTCCATAAGAAAAATTAAAATAGAAGAGTTTTATTTTAAAATTATTTTGATGACATATTTATAATAATTCTGAACTAAAATTGTCTTGGTAAAGGATGTCATCAGCTAATGAAAAATCTTGGATGTGTGGTAAAGATGATTTTTAAATCTAAAGTTAGACTAACTGCTTATGAATCCAAAATGCAGCTTTGTGTGTTAATAGATAGAGCGTACTTTCTCTAAGGCTCACTTTCTTTGTGTAAGAGAGGTGTGCATATGTGGGGGAGGGGGAGAGGAGGGACACATGATGGTTAATGTAAAGAATCCTATTTGCTGTCTAGTGAGACACTGACACACTAAGAGGTTGTGTACTTAGGTCAGACCATGGCTGGGGTCCTGCATCTTCAGCCTCTCAGTGGATAGTCAGGCTGATGGGAGCCTCTTCCTGCGTAGGTTGTCAGAAGGTTCATGACTAAACTTACCTGTAGAAAGTCTACGTGGCAGAGTGAACTTGATAGGAAAAGTATACTGAAATACATATTCTTAAATTAGGGGGAAAAAAGAAAAGAAGGGACACTGGCTTTGCCACCAATGTGAGAATGTCACCTTGTCTACCTGGCTAGCATTTATCAGTCTCAAAGATATGGGATATTAGAGGCTGGGGACTCTAATTAGAGAAAAACCAATCAATTTTCACCTGTTCCCTAAAAAAGAAGAGCCCTTAAAACAGCCCTGATTAACTTAGCTTGCGTTTGTTGTCCCTGGGCAGAATTTGATGGATATTCAATTGACAGAGGACACACTGATGCCTGAAAAACTGGAAGGGTTTTATTTCATCAGAGCACTGAAGGGGAACTAATTTTTCATATAATCATTCAGTTCCTCCCTTCTGTGTGATGATTGGTTTAGAAAAAAATCCAAGTTAAAGCCCATCACCACAAACCATTCTCTGTTCATGTAACAATCATGGCCCAGTGGAATATAAGAGAAGCTTTACTTGTAGCTTTTGCAAAAGAAGTGTGCTCAACCATAAAGCCATCAAGAGAAAAATTCTCTTTATGTCCCTTGAGACTGATGCTTTTGCTTCCAAAACAGAGATATTGATTTACCTTTCTATGAGCCCAAGGATGAAGGCGAAACAAAGAACAGCAGCAGAAAAATGCAGCTGGAACAGAGGTTGTGCTGTCTGACCTCTGCTTTGCCTCTGACTTTATCTTTAATTTTCACAAGTTTGATCATGATGTGTTCTGGTCTGGGTGTCTTTGGGTTCATCTGTGTGTGGATCACTTACATCCTTGGAGCTATACATGAATGTCTTTTTCCAAGTTGGGACAATTTTAGATATAATTTTTTGAGCTCTTTTCTCCATCAGGGAAGCAGATGATGTGAATTTTAGATCCTGTTCTACATTTTCCCATAGATTCCTTGCCATTTTCTTTTTTCAGCTTATCTTTTCTTTCTCCAGCATGATGGTGTGGCCTCCTTCCTCTCCTCTGATGCTTCCCTGGCTGGGTGCAGTAGAGGTTTAATTTTGGCAGCGTGCCATTTCTGAACACAGGTGAGGTCCCTTGCTACAGGTTGGAGAGCAGAAAGTCTGGTTCCCCCTCTGGACTTTGCTGAAGGGGGTGGGAATGGGGCTGAAAAGTTTTCCCCTGGCATTTTTCTGCAGTAGATTGCTTCTTGTCTAAGCGTTCCTGTCTTGCCAGGGTACACTTTTCTTGGTTGTTGGCTAAAGAGATCAACGTCTGTTGGAGCTTTTTTGGGGGGTTTTCATCCATTGTCATTTCTGGGTTATCAATTGTGGTTTCTGCAGCTCCCAGGCTGGGTTGTACAGGCAAAAAAGAAATCCAGGGAGCTCACCAGCAGGGTGGCACTCCATGTCTCAAGGGCCCCTACTCCTCTGCCTTCTTTTCACACATCAACATTTTCTAATGTCTGCTTTTCGGATATTGCCCAGAGTTTTAGCAGCACTATAGGAGGAAGAGAGAAAAGTCTGTTGCAGTAGGTACCATGGGAGGGCTCTGGAGGCATTCTGTTCTGTCACTTCCTCTCCCCACTCCTGTGTTCAGCCCACACAGCTCCACCTTGGTTGAAATTCTGTCATTAGTTTCTTCTGCTCATGTTCTCTTCAGTTCATCTCATCCTGGACTTAAGGAATAATAGGCTGATCTTCAGGAATAATAGGCTGAATTATTTACTGGATATTAACCAAGGCTCTTCCCTACCTACAGAATATTTTCTCAATCATTTTCACCAATTATGGAAAGGTTTTCTTTCCTGGCAATCCAGCTGGAAGTACTCCACCCTAGAGTTCTTGGTCATAATTCCTTTGCTGCTCATAGCTGATTACACGCTGTGTAATGCTTTGTTTGGGTTTCCCTCCATCTACCAGAAAGTAAATTTCTTGATTGCAGCACTATGCCTTAAGTAAACATTTATCACAATATATCATTAGTTGTGATAATGACTAAATTCTTGTTGATTGAGCAGAGGATTAAACAAAGTTGTTAAAAGGTTTTGACAATCTTAGTTCTGCTTCCCTTACCAGAAAACATGTACACATGAGTCCCACCTTATTCACAGGAAATGCATTCCCAGAGACCCCCAAATCATGGATAGTACTCTATATACTATGCTGTTTCCTATATATACATACCTGTGATAAACTTGACTTTTTAGACAAATTAAGAGATTAATAATAACTAATGATAAAATAGGCCAATTGACAACTGATAATATACTGTAATAAGTTATGTATTCTGCTTTAGCTAGCTATTTTGTTACTGTGACCAAAAGACCTGACAAGAACAATTAGAGGATAAACAGTTTATTTTTTGGTCATGGTTTCAGAGATCTCAGTCTGTAGATGACTGACTCTATTGTTATAGGCCCATGGTGAGGCAGAATATTAGGCTAAAGGGCGTGGAGGGGGGAAGCAGCTCAGAGCATGGCAACAGGAAGCAGAGAGCTCTGCTCACTAGAAACAAAACGTAAACCCCAAAACACAGCTTCAATAACCTACTTCTTCTAGCCACACCCCTTGCCTATAGTATTAGCCAGTTAATCCATCAGTGGATTAATGCATGCATTAGATTAAAGCTCTCATAATCTGATCATTTCACCTCAGTTTTAGTCATCTTTTCTGCTGCTGTGACTAAAAAACCTGACAAGAACAATTAGAGGATAAAAAGTTTATTTGGGGGATGATGGTTTCAGAGGGCTCACTCCATAGATGGCTTACTCCATTCCTTAGGACCTGTGATGAGGCAGAACATCATGGCGGAAGATTGTGGTGGAGGAAAGTGGTTTAGGATGGGATCAGGAAACACAGAAGGAGATAAAGAGAAGGAAAAAAATACAAATCCCAAGGGGATACCCCCAGGGACCCATCTCTTCCAGCCACACCCAACCTGCTTACAGTTACCACCAAGTTAATCCTTACCAAAGAATTAATGTGCTGATTAGGTCAAACCTCTTATAACCCAATCATTTCATCTCTAAACTTTCTTTCATTGTCTCACACATGAACTTTTGGGGGATATTTTGTATCTAAATCATCATGGTCTCTCCAAGGGATCTTATTGTACTTTCCCCATTTTACTTAAAAAAAAAGTGCTTTATGGTTCCTCTTTAGCATATTGGAATTGGCAGATTACTACTCTTATGGTTTGGAGTATTTTTTAAGTAAAATATAGATTATATGAACATAACAGAATCTGATAACCTGGGATCTGATAACCAATAGGATTACTAAGTGATTCACAGGCAGGTAGTATATACAGCATGGATACCCTGGTCAAAGGGATGAGTCATTTTCTGGGTGAGATAGAGCAGGAAAGCATGAGATTTTATCAGAGTACTCAGAATAGTGTACAATTTAAAGCTTGTGGATCGTTTATTTCTAGAATTTCCCATTTAATGTTTTAGGAATGCAGTTGATTTTTAGAAGTGAGACTGTGGAATCAAGGATAAGAGGGAAGTACAGTATGTTTGAACCCTTTTTAATCCACTTGCTCTTATTCCAGAGATGAAAATGTCCTTCCCTTGAAGCTAATAACCAGCTTTTGCTGCAGATTTTTGTTCTCTGTCTCCCTTTTCTGTAATTTTTACTCTTTCTATTTTATACCAGGGGCTTGAGGTTTTCTCTCAGTATCCAATTTTCTCAATGGTCTTATACCTTTAAAAACAAAACTAGAGAAAGAAACACAAATAGGCCTTCCTTGACAGAATATTTCATGAATTAGAGGTCGAATGTGGACCCATTATAGTAATGTGGGCCTTAATGAGGAAAGTCAACCTATGATCCTGTCACCGCGGATCAAGAAAAGGGAAAGGTCTCATGGTATATTAAACAAGTGTTTTGATAGGAAAGTACATCTGGTTATTCCACTCTCTTACTTTTTCTTTAATTATTTCCATTGCTCCTCTGTCTGGGAACTTGGTCCTTTTCTTCACATGCACATTTTTGGGAAAGTTTACCACTGTCTGCTGAGTTACTCCTGCTACTCCTGTTGTTTGCCCTTTAGTCCACCCAGCACTAACTACCCTCTGTCCCACCACTCTGCTGGACTTCCCATGACTGCCTCCAGGTCTGTGTTACTAAGTGACATTTTGCAGCATCTCTACTGCAGTGGCCTTTTTTCAATCCAAAGATGTTGAGCTTCTTTCTTCATTTCATTCCAATTGGTCTCCCCCTACCTTCCACTCTCTCCAGTGTCTCCTGCTTCTCTGGCTGTTCCTCTTGGTCTCTTGTAGACATTTCTTCCTTCACTCTCTTTAAATGGCAGAATTCCTCACCGATGTGCCCAAATCCTTGCCACACTGAGACCCTCCGGGAAGATCTGATCTTTTCTGAAGACTGTATTTCTCTTTGGCTGATGATTCTTAGACCCATTTCATAGATCATCTAGTTAAGACCTCTCACAGTCGCTAACTTACAACAAGTCTGTGCCAATCGAACTCATCTCCAGCCACATCCTGCTACTGATCTTGTACTTCCCATAGTGAGAAATTAAGTAAAATGAGCCATCAATAGAAGGGGTCGTTCTGGATTTATTCCTCTCACCCTGAAATATGGTTTTGTATCAAGACTTCCCTGTCCAATGTGTCACTGTGTCAAGCTTTTTTTTTTTTTTTTTTTTCCCTATCCTCTCTGCATCATATTCATTCAGGTTTTCATGATTTTCTCTTTAATTATTGCAAGTTTCTAAACCATTTCTCATACTACATCAGAAAGATCTTTTGGGTTCGCATTTCTGCCTTGGACAAGAGCCTAGATTGGTAGAAGAATAAAAAGCGCTGGGAGTCCTTTAATATCCAGCCCCTGACTCCTCTTCTAACCTTCTCATCTCTGAGCTCCAGCTGTGCTGAACATTTTACGATTGCCCCAAATTTCTCTGCTTTTGCTTCCTGTCCACCCACAACAGATTTTTACTTCCCACAGCCATCTCTTGTCCTGAATAATTCCTATTTATCCTTTAAGACTCCAGTCAAGTATCCTGACTTCTTCAAAATCTTTCCTGCATCTTTTCTCCACCTGTCTCACCCCAGAGTATTTCAAGGGGCTGCCTGCTTGTGCTGAAGTTTGCTCCCTGGGAATACCTGCTTCTCTCACTCTTCTTACCAAACTGTACTATAATTACCTGTTTACTCATCTTTTTTTTTCTTTACTTACAAAGACTAAGTGCTGTGAGAAAAAGTGATTGTTTCTTACTTTGTATATCTCCAACCTCAAACGATACATTTTTATTGAATGAATGCAACTCTGCAGAGGCTTGGTGGTAGGACTAGATTAGGGCCTCTGATCTAATCTAGTCTAATCTATTTAAAATATCAAATGTTTTAATCTAAATCCCCTTGTAATCATTGTGCACATGCAAAGATCATTCTACTTAATATGGCTACATTTTGCAGTGTGCATTCATCTTAATATTATATAATATCAATCCATAGGCTTCAGAATAATTTTGAGTGGAGGGATGATATTCCCCTAAATTGTTGTGTCCTAATTTATTTGCATGTCCCTTTATTGCTGGCCACATTAGTTGTAAGCCCTTCTTTTTATTTATAAAGAAAACAATTTTGTAATTCTTATATGGAATATTCCCCATTCACTCTCAATTAGGTGCACCTTGCACTATCTCCCTGCTTGGATACACAGGAAGATTTCATGCTCAAACATACTCTTCTCTTTATATCAGTTTTCCTATAATGTTTGCTTTTGATAATTATTTAGACAAAAGTCATGCAAAAACCAAGAAACTAATGCATATCATTCTAGCTTTGATTATTAAACTCTGATATCCTATTTTTGTTGAAGTCTGTGCCAGGTTTCATCTTGGAAGAAAATGACACAGTTCTAAACCCATAATCTAAGCAAATACCTGTAATGGAGTATCCCATGCTCTGGATTTTTTTCCCATTGAAATAGCTGAATGGATGGGTGCTGGCTGAGGTGAGAGGGCAGCTGTTCTGCCCTAATGCAGAGAACCTGCGGAGGATAGTCTCCAACATTTTGAACAAAGAAAATATATTTTCTTGATATTTTTTTACAGGATGTATTACCAATATTTAATCTTTCTGGTCATTCATCTTTCAAAAGTCTCCAGTATTTTGACAACTTTCTTAAAAAAAGGACATTCAAAGCACTTTATTCTAGATGTGGTCTGGTTAGCATTGAGAAGTGGTCTTATTATTTTTCTAATTCTAACAAATATACTGTATAGCCAAATATTGCATTTTTGGTTTCTTTTTAGGAACTTCATTTTTTAAAAACGTGATTAAACAATCATTTATTATAATGTTTACTCTGTCCTTTTTATGCCTTTGGTTCTTAAATTTTGGTGAGAGGTTCAAATAGTCTAGTTAGAGGTGTGAGTTTCAGGCCCTGTAGGAAGGGTAGGTGTCATGACAGGACAGTAGGGGACTTGTTTTTAGCTAGAGAGGATTTCACCCCTCTCAACTCACTCCATATGCTTCATTTACTCAGCCCAAGCATGTGGCCGCTTAGCACAACTTGACCTCATGTTAGTCCTGCTATTCTTTGTTGGAGAAAAATCTTATAGTCCTGTAGCAATTATGTGCCTAGTTGACAGTGAAATGTCTATTATGTATTTGTTTAGTAATTGATTAATATGGTATTATTGAGTTTATGATAAGTATTCAAAATTTTGGGAAATATAAAGAAGTATTTAGCATTTTTTTTAAAATTTTAAGACTACTTGTTATAAAATACTAGATAAAATATAAGTTAATGCCAAGATGTCTTTCATGGGAGGCTCCGGCTAGCTAAACTTGAGTGCCATGGAAGACATGTTTATGCATCATTACTATTTCTCATTCCCCTGTCTTTCCTGGTTACTTAAAGGATTACTCCCATGTCCCTTAAAGTTAGGCATAACCAAGCAACTTCTTTGAGTAAGAAAAATTGTGTGCAAAGACTTATTTTTAGAAAAAGATTGTTTAAGAATAACATAATTCTCAAGGTTTTACCCATGCTTTAGGAAAATGTGAATGTTTCTTTGGATAAGTTGGCCTCAAGACTCTGAAGTTTATATATTCAGGGGTTTTGAATGACTACTGTGGGCAGAACCCCAATATTGTTAGCATTGAACAAGAGTCATAGTGAGAGCTCATTTAGTATTTTTTGGACAAAACCTTGAATTAATTTCCTTGAGGAAATGATGTAGTTTTTTTTTTTTTTTTTTTTGGTGGGAAGAGAGTGTTGGAATTTTATATTGGCAGAATTGGTTTTTATTTTGTGGGGTTAATTGTCCGACATTTATTTCAGTAGTTTTTTCATATGCTTTCTCTATCAAATATTAGTAGAGGTCTGAAACAATTGTCTTTTTTTTTATCATGAAAATGTAAATTCTCAGTGTTAACCATCTTCTTGCTTATATACTCAAAAGAAATGGATGTAAATCGATCTAATTTTTCTTCAATTTCCTTAGGTCAAATGTCCTTTAAAAGTTACTTTTTAGAATAAAATCGGTCTTTCCCTTGTTTAATAGGTCTCATCCTCTCATGAGTTTTATATGATGCTTCAAGAGCTTTTTATTTTGCACCAAAATATATATTTTAATACATTCTGAATCAGATCAGTAAAGACACATTTCACATTAAAACAAATTCACAGAATTTTAGAGAGGAAAGAGAACCTAGATATTGTGTGTTTTATTCCTTCCTTATGCAGGGAAAGTTAAAAGTAAGCCAAAGTTCAAGAAAGTGGCCCAAACATGACATTTTAGACCACAGACTAATTAATTGATTAAATTATCTCCACGTTAAATTGGAGGCCTCACTATTGTGTTAAGAAAAATCTTTTAGAAAGTTAAAGTGATGCCATCCATTTCAGATTTTAAACAGCAGTGATGAGAAGAATTTTAATTGTCATGTACAAATCTATTACCTTGAGAAATAGAGTGAGGACAGCTTCTGATGTCTCATTAGTGGTTTCTTGATCAAAGCACAGCTTTTATCAGATGAATAAATGATTTAAAAATGATGAACATGGGCTATGCAACCAGAAGTGAAAAAGAGAGCAGCATCATTTCTCCTTTGAGTTTTCTGCCACCGTCCTGAATGGAAGTGAGTGTGATGTTCTGCTCTGGTTCTGTTAAGTGTCAGCTAATTCTTAACGACTAATTGCATATATGGCTGGCACCTGGTCCTCCCTGGGACCATCCCAGTCAGAGGAGTGGTCAAGGAAAAGTTTCTGGTCAGAAATATCAGACTTCATGTCTCAAATAATGCCAGGCATGTAGCAGGCTGTCAAGAATTATTTGTTGACATGATATTAGAACTTATCCTCAATGTCTGTCATATGGAAAAGCAATGGTCTTGAGTTTAAATTTATTTGCAAAGTTACAGGCTGTAAGTGCAAAAAAGTTGTACTTCAAGAGCATGTATAATACAGAGGGAAGCAGAATTTTGTACCCTGAAGGGAAGGAACCATGGAATAAAAACAAGAGTGGCAGTTAAAGACATTTATTGTTATAGCGCATAAATTAGCTTAATTCTGCAATTAGTAGTTGAGTGGGTGATCTTTTCTTTTTATTTTAATTTGATAGACAGGTGTGTTCTTGAGTGTAGCTGTGTAAGCATTATTTGCAAATGTGGATTAAAAGAAAAGTGAAACTTTTCTTTCACTTTTCGTTAGTGTCAGGGAAACCTATTTTCCGAATCCCAAGAACTGTATTGTTTGGCAAAATAAAGATCATGTAAAGATCACATCCATAAACTCATCAACAACTATTCACTCTTATTCCATATTTGCATTGAAAATATTTTTTTTCATTAATTTATCATGTGAATTTAAATGAGATAGAAATAACAAGGCAGTCTCAGTGTTTTCTCTTATGTTAGTGAGAAAACACTTAGTGCTTATACATCGTTCACTCATTGAAGTATTCACCTTGATTCCTCTAGCACCTTAGATAAAACATTTTCAAGAACCTTATATGAGTTACTTAGTGAGTAAACACCTCTACAGTTAACTTGAACACAGTGAAGAAAACAAGACATAAAGGTTTCTAAAAATGCATCTGAAAAGACCTTCTATAGAAAGGAATTCTTTATGAAAATCACAGAATTTCACAACTAGACCAGTTCTATGCAAAAAAGACATGTCACCTAAATATCACTGCACAAGCTGACTTCTGACACATGGAAAGTAATTCCTAGGTTTGTGTTAGGTAGTGGCAAGCTCTGTAAAGAGCAACATTGGGCCTGACATGGATCATTGAGCTTGCTGTTATTTAAGGGATTGGAGGCCCCCCATCAATGTCTTTTTCCATGTTAGACCCACAGCAAATGCTGCTCTAGGAAACATCTCTACAAAATTTTTCAAACAGAATTGTAGTGACTCTGAAAGCTATTTCAGTTATGATTAAAAAACAGTTTCATGTTGTCTCATGCTGTATCTTTTGTACTACCAATTTTTAATAAATAGGAATGTTTTATATAGCCAAAATGAATAGTAGAATAAATAGTTGCATGCCACAATTATTTTGGTTATTCTCAATAAATACTAATGAATAAATATATGTGAGACACAATAATTCCAGAAATTTTAGGGAAAATGTGTTGGCATGGAAACTCTCCAGTATGTATGGGTCTAACGAAATATAATTCCTCTATTTTTTAAATAGATGATAAAAATAAAATGAATTAAGGAATATTTATGCTATAAAAATTTTAAACAATGTGTTCATCTTTTCATACTATCTTTTAAGCTCTGGATGATTTTAGATGGTTTACTATTACATAATTTAAAAAAAAAATATATATATATATATATATATACATGTTTATATACTAACATGTGTATGCACATGTATGTATGTATACATATATGTACACATGTGTGTTTATTATACATATATAGTTATTTGTGTGTATGTGTGTATATATATAAAACATATCTCTATATAATTAGAAGTAGGTTTTTGTCTCATTCTTACAATCTCTCAGTAAGAAATATCAGCAATACTCATTTGTACCGTTGGCACTTTATGAATTCTTTAAACCTTATGCACTTTTATCCTTTGCTGTGGAAGCTTCCTTTTTGCTAATACCATGTCTCATAGCCATTCAGCTGAGGGCAGACCCAAATGATGCTGCCAACTCAACCACTTGGCAAAGCAGGGCATGTTTTGCAGCATTTTGCAAGTAAAGTTTTAATACTACAATATCAAGTACCTACTGGTTCAATAATATGTTGCTGAATACCCTTTCCTGCGTCTCTACATAGTGTTTTCTGTTTGTAGTACTAAATGGATCCAGCTTTAATCTAATGTTCCTTTATGAAAAAAAGAGGTAAGAGAAACATGCATTTTGGTTTTAATTTCTACCATAGGTAAGTGCTTACTTCTGCATTCATATATGTCACACAGCTCTGCTTGCTAAGCAGGGTCACTTCTAGAAACAGCACGCTCTCTAATAAGACAAAGCAATCATCTTTGATCTGCTCTTCATAAAGCCCATTATTCCTTGCTGTGCATTTGCAGTATTTTGGTGGCCATTATGAGATCATGTCACCAAGTTTTAACAGAGACTGTGGTTATGGCAGCAAAAATCCTCTTCTGAAGAATATTGATTTCCTTATTTGAATACATTTAAACAGGCTCATAGGACAGGTATCTTATCCTATGCCTGAAATCAGTACAACAATCTTACAGTATATAATTTAACTTTCCAAAAAAAATTTTAGACATGTGAGATTATGCATATATAGCTTTAAAAATGGTCCACTGAGATAAGGAATTGAGTAATTAACCATAAATGTAATGTGATATAGAAGATTCAGTATTGTACCTGGAATCAGGATGACTGGATCCTTGGACTGGCCCTGTCATTTACAGTTGTGTGACTTTACTTATACTCATTCACTCAGAAACACCAGGATGCTAACTTCCCCTCATATAAAAAATTGAATTTGCCCCTCCTGCCAACGACTCTACCATTGTATTATCAAGCCCAGAAGATCCCAAATGTGGTATGTGGATCCCAGGGATACTTAGCACCCTTTAAAGGGGACTTTATGGTAAATACTACTTTCATAATAGTATAGAGATTTTATATCTTGTTCATTGACACCACAAAATAATGGAGTGTAAAATGGAAGGACCTTGGGATGAATCAAGCAATGGCTACAAACAGTCCTATCAGTCATTGGATTCTTTAGCTACACATCAACAACACATTTATTTTTTTTAAATACTGATTTCAGTTTTGGATATCTTTGATAGACCAGTTAAATTTATTGGTTTTGCTAAATCTTCATTCTTGGCTTCAGCGTTTTTAAAATATCCTGGTGATGATGTCTGATTGTTTTCTAAGGAAAATATTTGAGTGCTTGTTTGAGTTGTGAGCTGAGCTAGTTAGTTTTTCTTTCTACCTGAAGGAATGACTGGCAGGCAAACAGTGGTCTTCAGGCTTGGATGCTTGGCAGAGATCTTTATCAAAAATGAATTACATGATCCTATCACTTTAAGGAAAACAAAGGTTTTAACAGTGATAAAATTGGAGACTTCAAATGAGAATAAGTGTCCTCACCACTGTGAATTTGCCAGCTTCACAACATGGAAAGACTTTACTGGTGTAATGGGGGCAATATTAATGAATAAATTGGGTTTTATTATAGCTTGTAATATGAATATCTGTTTGGATATCTTCATAACTAATGTGTAAAAACTACCACTAATTGATTTTTACTGCATTTTAAAGAAATTATCTTAAACAAAATAAATAATTATAAACAACTATTAAAATATCCCATTCTTTTCTACATATACCTCTGTGTGAGGCTGGATTATATGTGTGTGTGTGTATACATATATATATATGTATACACACACACACAATATGGTGTATAAAATATATAAAGTAAATAAATTCATATATTTATGAATATATGGTATATACATTTACATATTTATAAATGTATATAAAGAATACATGTAAAGTATAAAAAATTTATGTACTTTAGCCAAATCAATGTATCACTATGGATTGAATGCGTGATCATATGTAAAAACCTAACTGCCTTCTATTAAGCCAGACAATAAAAGAACTTGTAAAAAGACAAAACCCTCATTCTTTTCACTTTATCATTTTGCTTTGGAAAAATATAATTATTTGTCACAAATATTTTTTTGGCATTATCATTGCTACTTTAAAAAGATTTCAAAAAGCCTTTCAAACTTTTTTTCAGTTTTAATTTCAATGTTAAATATAATCCATATAAATATATGTTCTTATATCTTCAATAATTTTTGAGAGTTAGGGGTCCCAGGGCCTACAAGTTTGAGAACTGCTGATTCAGCCCATCCCCATAATTTCACCTTTGCTCTGATCGTTCATGATGGACTCCTAGAGTCGTGGGCACCATATCATGTGACCCTTGCTGCCAGGATGAAGCTGAGCCCAGGATAGAGATTCAGTTCCTTGAGCTTCCCCAAAGGTCTGAGGTTCTGATTTGGTGTTGTCCTCCAGGATGCGTCACTGTATCAGAACACATGGTGTGTATAGAAGGGCAAGCCACTGCCCTGGTTCCCAGGGGATTGGAGCTTGCCTGTGCCCTGCAGCCATGCTACAGAAACCCTGAAACCCAGACCCATGTGTGTATGAACCACCCAGGCTACTGTATGGACTGTTCTTCTCAGGAACATATGAAACTGAGCCTGAAGCTGTTCTAGATTTTAGGCTATTGTCTCTGGAGCTGGGCTCAGTCAAACCCCAAACCAATAAAATATAATACAACAGATTCTCAGGTGAAGCAAATGATGCTGATTGCTCTCCAGTGGTTTATCAGACAATCCCAGCCTGGATGCTTCGATGAGATAATCCTTTCATTGAGTGAATGTTAAGGTACAAAAAGAAAACAAATTTCACTTTTCTGCCACTAAACTTTGAAACCTGTACTGGAATAGAAAGGTCCTACCTTGCCCTTGAACCATCTCTCAATTTTGCCTCAAAGTTTGATCGATTGACTTAGATAATAAAGAGACAACCACACTCTCCTTTCTATGATTAAAATGTCCAAGGAACTAAAGAGACACTTCACAGAAGAAGAAATACAATTGGTCAGCAAATATAGGAAAAAAAATGTTCAACACCTCTAGTAATTAGAGAAATGCAAATCAAAACTACACTGAGATTTCATCTCACTCTAGTCAGAATGGCAATTATCAAGTATACAAGCAAGAATATTTGTTGGTGAGAATGTAGGGAAAAATATACACTTATACACTGCTGAGGGGACTGTAAATTGGTGCAACCATTATGGAAAGCAGTATGAAGATTCCTCAGAAAACTTGGAATGAAACCACATTTTGACCCAGTCATCACATTCCTTGGTTTATACACAAAGGACTTAAAATCAGCAATACTACAGTGATGCAGCCATATCAATGTTTATAGCAGCTCAGTTCACAATAGCTAAACTATGAAACCAACCTATGTGTCCTTCAATAAATTAATGGATAAAGAAAATGTGACACACACACACACACACACACACGTATATATATGATGGAATATTACTCAGCCTTAAAGAACAATGAAATGATGGCATTTACTGGTAAATGGGTAAAACTGGAGAATATTGTGCTAAGCAAAATAAGCCAGTCCTAAAGAAACAAAGGTTGAAGGTTTTCTCTGATAAGTAGATGCTAATTCACAATAAAGGTGAGAGGAGAATGGAGGTATCTTGGACGAGACAGAGGGAAATAAAGGGAGGGGAGGCTTGGGGGTAGAAATGATAGTAGAATAAATCAAACATTATTACCCTATGTGGGCGTGTATGATTGCATAGTCTGTGTAACTCTACATCATTCACATGAATGAGAACTTATACTCCATTTATGCATGATATGTCAAAATGCACTCTACTGTCATGTATAACTAAAGTAGAACAAATTTTAAAAAATATATTTTTAAAGAAGTCCATACCAGAGTAATAATCAAATCAAAGGTTGAGAATTAAGTCTTCTTTCTGCTTGGTTCCATACTGAAAGTGCCCCCACCTTCAGATTCCTCCCTCTCTTTCTCCCTCCTTTGCTTCCTCCCTTCCTTCCCTCTCTCTAATGTTGGCTGTGGACAAGAGCATCACACTATCTCTTGATCTGCTTCACGGGTGAATCAGGTATTCATCAAGGCTGACTTTCTGTCAATGGCAGAACTTTTCAGGTTGTTACAGTGTGGAAATACTTCTCTAAGTCTAGTGACTGAGTGACCCTAAGTTACCTAACCCAGTAGGCATCCCTGGCTTCCCCCTTTTTTTTCCCTTTGTGCCTCTCACATTTTCATTATCCCATAATTAAGAGGTGCTTTCTAGCACCACAGGGCTCCAACCTTCCTCACTGTGGACAGAGTAGCAGTTGTTAAATATGTTGAGTAGCTGCATGAAACTAAGCCCCTCTCCAACTTCCAGGGACATGCGCTAAGCACTTTGATGGTCCTTGGCAGTCTTCTTGGCTGGCTGCCTTCACAATTCATGCTTCATGGGCAACTAACTCTTTCCAAACTGATGTCCTCACTTTCCTTAGAAGCTACCGGTGGGATCACCTGTGCTGTTAGAACTGTGTTGAGCCATTCCTAATTAACTAATCCATGGGGTGTCCAGAAGCTTGATTTTAAAAGGGGATATTTGCCAACTTACTTTTTGTTCTATGCTTTGAGAGTTAAGGTGAATTAAAAAAAAATGTCAATTTTAACAATCAGTCACACTGTTGGTATAAACACAAATCCATGAAGATTTCATGTTGTTAATAACTGTGTTTTTGGTTGGAAGCTAATATTAGCTTGTACTATATAGGAAAGATGTAAAGGGGGAGTTTTGAGGGGCCAGGGAAGTTATTGAATGACTAAAGAACAACTTGGCAACAACTTAGAAATAATTTTGGAGTCTATGTAGATTTCTGTTTCCATGACTAGTTTATACATATTCATATACATAGATATACACACATATGTATATTTATATGTGGGCCCATGTACATCTGCACAGAATAGTTGGCAATCATCTATTTGGCACATGACAACACATACAGAAATAAGTGACTTATATCATCAAGAAAATAATTGTGAAAAAGAAGAATCTGTTGGTGGTAGCAGGATACAGGAAGATTTATGTAAAATCAATAGAAAGGAAAAATATTGGAAATAGAGCAAACCACATACTTCAGTTTTTTAAGTATAAAAATAAAATATTGTTCTGTTTAATTGGTTTGATGGCATTATTCTGAGCCATCAAAATTCTCAGAATCCAAAACTTTCTTCCCTCAATCTTCTTTTTCCATTTCTGTCATCTTCTTACAGCATAACGCAGTAATTTATATTCACCTATTTAACTTAAAAACCTTATTATACTTAGCAAGAGAAGAAAAATGAGTCTTACACATATTAGGGAGTACCCAAATGCCTGATCAGCACAAAGTGATGGACAGAGAAGGATCTGATTGTTACTTTAATGTATTATTTTTCTGGAATATCAGATACATATTTTTTTACTATTATTATTATTATTATTATTATTATTTTGCATTACAATTCTTAATACACCTTTATACCACAATTTATCATATCTCTGATTGTATAGAAGGCATGTTGACATGAAGTATTAACAGGTCAAAGATTAAGACAGGGAGATAATTTAGAGCTTAGGTCCTATTAGGCTTGCTAATGTAACTCAAATGAGCACAAGAGAAATGTGATGTGTTGTGAAAATATTTATGAGTCTTTACCATGGTCCGTGGGTGACTGTGGCCCAGTCTTCATGATCCAGTACCTCTACTCAGTGACAGAAGCGTCCCACATTGCCATGTGATGGACGCTGTGTGTTAATATGCCACAGAATTTCACTGGTCAGTGAAATGAAGAGTGACCTTTAGACTTAAGTAAATCATGCAGCTACTCACAAATTTTGGTTATTTTAGACAGATATTTTTTTAATTCATTTGTATTATAATTACACATAATAGTATATTGTGTGCACATCAATGCTTTTGTGTCTCAAATATCGATGATAACTCTGGAAGCATTTTGAATATAATACTAATAGATTGGAAATAAAGGAATGATAGCAGGTTTATTCAAATGTATCAGGAATGTATCACAAGACGGGCACTAAGAAAGGATCCAAATTCCAGTTTCCCCCTTACCTTTGTATACATGAGTAATCCTAGAATCGGAATGGTAGAGGTGAAGAAATCATTTTAGAAGAGCTCATTAATTTATTCTTAAAGAAAGATTATTGATGTTTAACTAGAAATTATAAATTAACTTAGATGTTCATAATATTTTTTAGAGCCAGAATTACAAAAAAATCTCAACCAAGCCCATACAGTACAATTAATAATCTCAGTTCTCTTTCAGTGCTCTTAAAAAATATTGGTGAAAATTGAGAATTATGATTGTATTCAAGAGAGGATAGCTCAAAATAGAAACCAAATAAGCTTCCTGCCAATATTACACAAGTTCATAAAGGAATTGTCTTGAAGTTTAGAAGCAAATCTGTGATTAATCATTCATCTGTTATGAGTTTTCTAATTTTGCCTCTTGACAACCAGAACACCTTGAGACACAAGTAGTTCTATATCCACTTTAGAGATCGGAAGGTGCCAGCCAAGAGATTCTCCCACCATGTGTGGAGCGAGAGCCAAAAACAAGAGAGCTGGGGAAGCTGGCTTCCCCCACGTGCGTGCGATGGGTACAGCAAAGACTGTGTTCACTGGAGGAGCATTTCCTCTCCCTGCCTGCGTGGTCCTTTGCTGATATTAGTAACCACATACTCAGTCCCTTTGCACTCACGTGTTCCTAGAAAGAACACATCAGGAGTCACTATCTCACTCTTAAACATCTAATTTTTGCCCTAGGGATTAGAAAAGGCAATTCTTTTGGACCTTTTCATTTCTTATTACGTTTCTAGCATTTGACAATACATCCTTAAATATACAGAAGAGCATGTGGGTGGAATGTGAGGAGAATCACAGAGCAGTGGAATTGTTAATGTTTCCATAAAAAGCACCAGAGTAAAACGAGGTGAGGGAATGGGTCTTAAATATATGCATGGAAGTCTCTTGTCAATCAAACAAGTTGCAAGTGCTAAGGATTCTTGTCAGGGAGGCATGTCATCCCCGCAATCCACTTCCTTCTAATGATTCCAAAATTGGGTTCTCAGTCTAGAGCTTCACCTTATATACTTAAGCTTTCCTCAGCCTTGCCATTCACTTTACCTCCCCAGTTGCTTACTTTGCCTTTTTTTCTCATCTTTCCCTTCTCAGGGTGGTTGTTCCTGTTTTTCTAGTAGACTGTCAGCTAGTCCTTCTTACTCTTCAACTGAGCACTTAAATTTAGATATGAAACAAATTCCATCCTTATTTCTACTTCCTCAAACACTCCTTCCATGTGTACAACTTAACTAACATTTTCTGTCTTCCTTCTCTTTTCTTGTCTTAACCCTTCTCCATCAGTATTTCTCTCCCCAGTAGAATCTAACACAGGAACTGCTAATCTTCAGCAATTGGTCTCATTTTCTTCCAATTTTCTCATGGTTTACCAGGAAGTTTTTGGTGACTAATATGAAACACATCTTGCTAAAAACATTTGTATAATATAGTGTCCATCATTGACTAAAAAATGGTATAAAGCTAAACATAGACTTACCCAACATTTGTGCTTCTAGATATTCACCCAACAACCTGAAATCCTATGTCCACACCAAAACTTGCACATGAATGTCCATAATAATTCTGCCCATGGTCATCAAACAGTGGTGTTGGGGGATCAAGATGTTCTATGAAAGGTGAACTGAGAAACAGACTCTGGTTCACTCATACATACAAGGGGACAGACACTATGCAGCAATAAGCCATGTAAAGATGTGAATGAATCTTAAATGAATACTGAATAAGTGAAAGAAATCAGTATTAAATGGAAGTTACGTACTTTGTGAGTTCATTTATATGACATTCTGGTAAAAAAGAAAAAATGAAAAACAAAAATAAACTATAGAAAGAGAAGGCAAATCAGTGATTTCCAGGGATGGGAGCAGTGATAGTTTAACCAGGTAAAGCACTGTTTTTTTTTTTTTTTTAAAGGCTAAAAAACTATTTTAGTGAAGACTAATTCATGGTGTCTTTCATTGGCAAATCCCATAGAATTTTACAGCACAAAGAATAAATGTAGGAAATTAAAAAAAAAAAATCACTCACAAGTCTTTCCAGGATGGAAGGCAGTTCTTCAAAAGAATCTCTAAGTAAAATAATAACTTCATGAAAGGGATGGACAAAGAGGTGCTGGTTTAAATAGCTTTGGAGATTACTGAAAATTATTAAAATTCTTTGATAAATTAGACTTAAATTATACATAAGCATAATCTTTAATTGAGAAAGATATTTCTCAGAGGTATGTGACTTCTTTATTCTGAGGTTTCCTTATATGTCTCCTGAGATTAAGCAAATAAATGGTTTGACAGTGATGTCAGGGAGCTAGCTTTTTTGATGCTGGGAGCGGATATAATATGTTAAATTAAATAAACAAGAGGCTTTTGGCTTGAGGCTATCTCTGAATTTGCAGTTTCTGTGTAACAAACTGCAACCTAATTCAGGAATATATCTTTTGTAACAGCCAGGTGTCAGCCAATCGCAGGCAGACAACTGATCAGACCACATCCAAATAAGGCAAGCGACTAGCTGTAATCGACCATGCTATTTCTGTGCGTATGTGTGTGGTTAGCCTATAAATTCTCACTGCCTGAGCTCTCTGAACCTCTTTCAGTTTAGAGTCTGACCCAATTCATGAATCACTCTTTGCTCAGATAAACTGTTAAATTTGTCTGATACTTTTATTCTAACATAACAAAGGGCAGAGAGCTAAAATAAACCATATGAATCTGGATTGAGTTGGAGACATAATGTTTAGCTAGTGATAGATATACAGAAAAATAACTATGAATAATGCAAATGCATGGGCTGGTATACACACAAGTATTTCTCAACTTTGTCCATTGAGGAGGCCTAGAAGAAATGATATCCTAATAGTGATGAGGACAGTCAGCATCCAGAGAGGGATGTTTTCTCTTCCTCAGATTGTGCCAAATTATTCTGCTTTGTCTTTATGAAGTAAAATGTAAAAATTGCACATATTTACGGGATATTGACGGATATTTAAATGCATGCACACAACGTGTACTGATCAAATCAGGCAATTAGCATTTATGTCTCCTTGTCTTTTCACTATGTTTGGAATTCTTTTTCTAGTTCATGAAATATGGAACAGGCTACTATATAGTTATGCCACTGTGGTGTAGAACACCAGAACTTATTCCTTCCATCTCTGGGTATAACTCAATATTGATCCTGCTCCTACCCATGTCACCTTCCCAGAATCTGAATCTGGTAATCAAAATTCTATATTCAGATGAGCTTTTTTTTTTTTTTCTTTTAGCTTACATATATGAGACAGAATATGTGGTATTTGTCTTTTAGGGTCTGTTTTTTTTCACTTACTGTACTGCAGTTCCTGGGCAGTGGCTTTTAATACCATTCAACAACAGAAGGAACCGGGGCTCTTTGTAAAAATGGCAGATTTCAGGGCTGTTCTTGAAACACATGGGATGAACCTGGGGCATTCTGTGGTACCAGAAACTAAGGAAGTTCTAAAAACTGATAGGATGTCCAAGAGATGTTGGGAGGAACTAAAAGATTTTTTCAAAAATTGATAATGCTACTTTGAATAATGGGTTATTGGAGTATGATTCAAAGTATGAATAAACATCCGTGAGTCCATACTGACACAAGGAAATAGCTGAATAAGTGAAGAAATGGGAATAAATGGACATATCTTTATAAGATAATTCCAAATAATCTATGTAGATACTTTCTCCTCCAGGTGATGAAGTGTAACTATGCCCCTTTTGTGTATGGGGCAGGGGTAATACTTAATAACTTGCTTTTAAAGATGATAGAATGCAAAAGGCAGGATAAAGAAACCAGAGTGGATGAATGTGATAACTGTGACCTTAGCCAGAGGATAAAGGTTTATAACAGTGGTGATAGGTCAACTAGTTAGGATGTATCCTTGATGGGCTACATTGATATGACATTTCACCCCTGCGATTTTCTTCCTCAAAATCCTTAACTCCAATGTATCCATGAGAAAAACCTCAGACAAACGCAAATTGTAGGAAATCGCACAAAATGCCAAACAGTAAACCGCAAAACTGTCAAGCTCATGAAAAAAGTAAAGTTTAAGAAAATGTCACAACTAAGAGGAGGCTTAGGAGTCCTGATGACTAAATGAAGTGTGAGATCCTGAAGGGAATTCTGGAATGAAGAAGAACTCTAGTGGAAAATCAGGAAATCTGATAAAGCATACATTTTAGTTCATAATAATGTGACACAGATAGAGATACAGATATTTTCTCAGAAAGCAGGACTTAACTGGGTAACAGCCCCAAATTGCGAAGCCCCCTTGCTGAATGATAATGCCTCCTGGATGCCTGGGCACTCATAGCAGTGGGTAGATAACCTGAATGAGAGGAGAAGGATGGAGGAACTGAAGTGGAGCTCTCTCACGGGAAACAGTACAGTCTGGTACAGCTGTGTGCTGTAAAATCATTTTGAGAATGAGTCAGCTCCAAGAACGCAAGACTGTTACATGATGCAGACAGTCTTCATTTGTGAGTGATTATGGGGTAGCCAGACAGCTATTTAGGGTTCTTTGGAATCTGTTTTTTCATGATTTTGAATGTTGGGGAAACTAATATTTCCGAAGCCAACAATTAGTCTGGGAAGTTCAGGTACAGAGAATGGGATTTAAAAGTGAGTTTTGAAGATTAGACAGTATATGGATTGTGGGATTGAGAATATACAGAATCCTTATAAATGAGAATTAGGTCATGATAAACTGGAGAAAATAAACTTGCTTGCTTAGCTAAAAAGGGTAAAACAAGCCTGGATATGGCACTGAGAGAAGCCAATCACATTTGAATGCTGGGGGTCATCTGTAGATAGTGGGGTGAAAATGGCCAATGATGAGGCTTTGGTGTTTTAATATTAAGTTTAGGAGTTACACTTAATGATTAAAAAAACTAGTGTTTCCCAACCCCTGAGAAATAATCGTGTAATAATTGTTTAACTCCTCTCTTATTTTCACCATTCCATAAGGTACTTTAATTGTGTACCGAGTGGTTGTTCTACAGTCAATGCTGGCCAATCTGTTTTGCTGAATCTGTCAGAAGCTGGGAGATTTTTTAAATATATATATATATATATATATATATATATATATATATATATATATATATATATTTAGTTGTAGTTGGACGCAATACCTTGATTTCACTTATTTATTTTTATGTGGTGCTGAGGGTGGAATCCAGGGTCTCACACATTCGAGGTGAGTGCTCTACCACTGAGCCACAACCCCAGTCTCTGCAATCTGTATTTGGGGTAAAAATGGGAGTTCATAACCCACTTGAATCAAATGTATGAAATATGATATGTCAAGAGCTTTGTAATGTTTTGAACAACCAATAAAAAAATATTAAAAAAAATTGTTCATAATACCTGCAAAAAAAAAAAAAAAAGAAGCTGGGAGATGCCATGCCACATTTAGCCAGACTGTTTGGTGACTATCTGGCTAAGTAATTGGTTAATTACAGTGATTGAATTGTGTTTTGGGGAGATAATAAACATCTCTCTGATCTCACATGTTAAATATTTTACTTCAAATGGAATTGACATGGATTCTGATCAGCTGATTGGCTTTTGTCATTTTGGATGACCACCTCTAAGATGACTCCAGTGATGCCTCTCTGTAGTCACATTTTCATGTAATTCCCTTCCCTTAAGTGTATTTTGAGTCTAATGGCCAACTTCTATCAACTATAATACAGTAAAAGTGATAGGGGGTCACTCTGGAGACTGGTTGCAGACTGTAACTTTCACCTGTCTCTGTCTCTGTCTTTCACTTTTCTCCTCTTCTACTTTGGCTCTGGAGGAATCAGGCTGCTCTGTTGTGAGTGGTCTTCCAGAAAAGCTTTTTAAGAATGGAGCCAGGACCTGACAAAAGCTTCCTGGATGATGTTGGAAGTATGTCTTCTCCCAATCATGCCCTGACATGGCTTCACCCATGCTTGACATCTTGATGGGGTTTGTAAGAGTTTATCAACAGAGGACCCAGCTAAGCCATGCCAGGAGATTGGACCCAGAGGAACTGTGAGATAATGAATGTTTGCTGCTTTAAACTGCTAAACTTCAGAGTAATTTGTTAGGCAGATTTACATAACTAAGCCAGTTGTAAACATTTTATATTACATTATAATCAAGTCATTAAAAGAGCTTTCACTTTTAAATAAGGAAGATAACATTGCAATTCCATGAAAACACCTTTGTCCCAGTTGCATACATGTTAGCAGAATTTACTTCTGTAAAGAACAAAATTTTGAAATTTGACGTGAAAAATGATATTTCTTTTATCATTTTAGAATAACGAACAGCATATCCTATGTTTCAAAGAAAATTTCATAACAGATCCTATACATGCACAAGCTATTCTACTAAATTTTTATTTGAAACCCCCCCTCAAAATTAGCACACTTGCCAATCATTAATAGGAAAAGATATGTTAATCATATTATAGGACAAAAGTAAATGGTTTGTCTTGTCTTCTGACTCTTTGTAGGTGCGTCTGCATTTTAGCTCTACAAGAACAATGGGATTCTTTCAGGTGTTTTTGCTAATGGAATGGAAAATTAAAGGTTTTAGAATAAGAATTAAAGACCATTAGTAAGACTCAGCAGGAAAATGTCATTTGTCAGTTTTCCAAATGTCATTTGTCTGGGTTTTCAGTCATATTGTGTTCAAAACTGTCCCTTCCACTGGGCTTTCTATCTTATAAAAATGTGGCCCATTTGCTATACAGACATTATCTTATTTATTCCCTTTGCTAATGTTCCCCATATGCATGATCAAACTTCACACTTTCTTACACTCATTTTGCCTCTTTTGGCATGTGCTCTGTTTGCCTGCCATATGTAACTATACTTGCAACACTTCCAAACCCAATTTAAAGTTTGAAATGTATCCTTCACTGCACTTTGTATTTTTATACCTTTGGAACTTGGCAAAGGTTTTCTCCATCAAAATCTGACTTATCTTCTTCTTCTTCTTTTTCTTCTTTAGCTAGTTAATTTCAAAAAAGCATTGCCGTTTACAGTTCTCATATTTGGTCCAATTCTGAGTTCAGAGAAGGCAAAAGTGTAGAAGTGTATCTGAAAAATCCCTTTGTAATAGTGTGAGGGAAATCCTAATAGACAGGTGGTGACTTCACGGGATAACTGGATTAGATTGAAAAGTTCCCATTTAAGCTTTTCAGCTGACTGTTTTGTGTGTCACTTCCCTGGGCTCAAGAAAGATACTGTAGCAAGAGACCATTTACAACCACTGGAGTGAGGATTTGTCACATGTGAGCTCTGATTTAATTTGTAATTCTTAAACTCCTTGAAGAGATTGCCCAAAATTAAAATTAAGCTTGTTGATTTAGTTGATGACTGTGAATACAAGCAAACTATCCTAAAACAATTTATATTGACATTGTGTATTTACCATGCCACAGGGTAAGAAAAATGCTTATTCCAGATATGGCCCACCCCCCCAGCCCCATGTGCCTTCTCTATTTTCTAAGATCTAGGTCAAGTTCCACTCCCTTCACAAATCCCTCACTGATTACACCCACATTAAGCTCAACTTCTCTAATCTCTTGAAGCATTAATTGTCTTTCTCGTTTTAGCTCTTAATTACATACTCCTATGCAGCCTGGAATACTCCTTCTCCTCTCCTTTGACTAACAAACACATGTTTGTAGTTTAGGCATCCTGATAAGCATCACCTCCTCCTGGAAGTCACCCCCAGCCACTCCTACCTTCTATGGTAGAGTGACTACCAAGAGACTAGTTGTTCCTGGAGTCAGCTCCCATAGCATCATCTGTGTCTGAGAAAAGAGCACCTGTCTCTCTATTTAGGGGATATCTGCCTTCTCTGCCTCCCCATTGCACAGTGAGCTCCTGTCTAGTGGGCAGCTCCTGGTGTTAGACACTGCTTCATTGACACCTAGCTCTGGGAAATGGCTGGAAAATTAAAGAAGCTAAGCATATATTTGATGAAATAATAAATGAATGAACCCAAAATAATAAATGAGTGAATGAATATAGAAAAATTAATTACTGCATTGTTATGTGTATTAGTTACCAATGCATATAAATTAATTCATTATATATATCAATACATCAAATAGCTATGTGGATAATGAATGAATTAATCATTGTCTTTAACAACTTAAGGTCATGAGGTTAATTAATAATATGCATAAATTAATGGCTATGTGCAAATTCTTCACTGAATAAATAGGAGAAAAAATGAGTGCATTAGATATTTCTTATTTAGTTGAGAGAGATTTTATTTAAGTTTTGCTTTTTTTTTTTTGGCGCCAGGGATTAAACTTAAGGGTACTTAACCACTGAGCCACATCGCAGCCCTTTTTATATTTTATTTTGAGACCAGGTCTTCCTAAGTTATTTAGGGCCTCACTAAATTGCTGGGGCTGGCTTTGAACTTGTGATCCTCCTGCTTTAGCCTCCTGAGCCACTAGGATTGCAGGTGTGTTCCACGGGACCCCGTTTACTTTTTTCATTTTTTATCACACTGTTTTTTTTTTTTTTTTTTTTTTTAATTAGAAATATAATTTGCTGAACTTTCGGTAGAAAAGAAAACAAGGAACAAACTACCCAATAAACTCAGTGCTTTAAGCTACAGCATTTGTTATGTCTTCTTTACACTCTTTAATGTCAGCATTCTCATGTTTTTCTATTTTTCATGCTGCCATTATAATGACAGCCTAATGCCCAATATGATGGATTGTCACAGAGCTAATAAAACACACCAGCCAAAGACCATGCAAATGAACACATTTAACCAGATGAGGTTCATTTAGCATGCTGCAGTTGAGGACGATGCCTAATGGAAGAGCTGTGGAGTTCTTAGAGGGAGGACTTTGGGCCAGGCTTTTGAAAGGACTTGGGCTTCAGCAGGATGATTCCCATAGGGCTTTAAAGGGAAGAGTCCATTTCTGAATTAGATGTTGTCAGAAAGCAGGAGTAGTTGGGGATTAGCTGTCTTGGCAAAAATTCCCTAGGGGGTTAGAGGACCAGAACACTGGTGCATGGTCATTGGGAATTGAGCAGGAATCATGAAGGTTAGAACAAGAAGAAGGATTGCTCAGCTGTTCTGTGGTCATCGTGTCCTTGTCTCTGTCGTGCTTTGGACATGGTCACACACACATACCTCCTGCTGTGCCTGTTGTTGATGATATTTTTCCCACAGCTACCGTCAATTTTTGTCTTCTGAAATATTTATTTATTATTGGACATGTGTTTTTCCCCCATTTTCTCAATTATGTGATATAATATGCTGAACACTATTATAAATGAAACTTTTTTTTTTTTTAAAGTAGAATTTCAGAGATGGCTACTAGTATCACATATGTGGTCATTTTTTCTTTGCTGTCTTCTACTGTTGTATTTTCCTGCCAAATTGAAATGTGTCAGGATGAATCATCAACAGTAATATAGGATACTGAAAAGATATTGTACTTCTATCATTATTGTTAACTGCATATTATAAACATTGATTGCTTGATAGGTGAAAATGGAATCGAATTTTTATCTTAATTTCAATCCCTGCAAGTATTTGGAAGGTTGAATGTTTTTTGTAATCTGTGTCTTTATAGTTTTCAGTTGCTCTTTATGAAGTGTCTGTTCATGTTTTTTGTCATGAGCAAGTGGCATCTGTTTTTAGACTAAATGGCACCTTCGGACAGACTTGAATATAATTGTTAATATTAAAAGTGAATATTTGATGTTTTAAGAAGCAATGTTTTGCTAAACAAAATCTCACATGACTTCTTCAGAGAAATAATGTCAGCTATTGGCAGAAATCACAACAATGGTTATTGTGAATGAATATGCATAAGAAAAAGAAATGATTGTAAGGAAATAGAAAAATGGTATGTTAATATTTTTGAGCTGCATAATTTTCTATCAAATTTGTGTATTTAAATATCCAAGATGAGACTTCTGTGTTTTGTTTTAACATACTAAATTTGTGGTAATTTTTTCTCAACAATTGTCATGTATTACTCTTCTATTTTCTCAATTTTCTTTTATTGGAACTTCATCTGGTAAGCAAAGGCCACTTGCTGTAAGATGTGTCAATAATGTTTCTATCTAAATATTTGTTTTATGTAATCTTGATTTTAAGTTAGAGCGTTTTTTCTATCTAAATATTTGTTTTATGTAATCTTGATTTTAAGTTAGAGCGTTTATTCTTGTAATAATCAATTTGATAAAATAAGCCATAGGTGAATCGGAATTTCAGAATATTGATATTTTAGCTCCATGTCTTTACCCAAATCAATTTGTAAAATTAAGTGACTATAAATAAGAGATAGCCTTAAAATGACTTGGAGTCATTATTCTTCATCAAATATTTTGTACTGACTTATATCTGCAGATTTGAGGTAAAAAGTACTCAGTGCACATAGTAATAAAAGATATATACAAAATTGTTGAAACACAGTAATAATTATTCAATACTAACAAATGTGCTTGAATATACATACTAGGATGCATGGATATTATAAGTATAAATTTAATTTTATGCATCCAGTATATACATATATACATATATATATGCACACACACATACATACATATATATATTTAAAATCTATGATTCTTTCAGAAATGTAAATGATTGCTTGTCCTCTGATTTTGAAGACTAAACCCCACCAGAATCCGTGCCTCTGACAGTGACGTGCTTCATTCATCTGTGACAATCTGGTAACATCAATCATGCCCTACAGCTAGTGACTGCAGCCTTTATGCTGCTCAGTGCTAGCTCTGTAATCATTTTTCAATCTTTCTGAGTACTTCATAAAACATTTTTAATGCCACTCTATGGAAACAGATGCAAATTAATTTCATTTTCAAGGGCTTTTAAGAAATGTTGCTTTATTTTAGGTTGCTGTTAATTTTGTATTACTACTTTTATCAAAGGCATAAAATATAATTTCTGTTTTTATTAAAGATGAGGATTTCAATGGTGCAATCTAAGAAAAAAATGTGGTGTAATAGTGGAGGCTTTCTCTTTTCATTTCTCTCCCCCCACCCCCATTGGCATGGGGTGAGGGGCAATGCAATCCACACTCCTCCCATATGCGTCAACTTTCATGTCTGTTTTACTGTTATCTATTCCATTAAGATTGTGATTAATGAAAGCTTCCCAAATTTTAAATATTTTGAAAACTAGCCAATGCCTACTTGTTAGAGGCTACATTGCAAACAAATAGCAATAAAAATAAGGTGATACAAGCTTTTGAAGTCTTCAGAGAAATCATCACTGTGATCTTTGTACCACTGCTTCGGAAAAGAGGACAACATTTCTGACATTGTTAATGACAACACGGCAGCTGAAAGAAAGCCCGGGTTTCTGGGACTAGCATTAGGATACAGAACTCCTGCTGAGCTCACCAGCTCCTTGCTCCGCACAGCTGCCTTCTCAGCTGGGGGTTTGAAATCAGCACTGTGAGAAAAGACAGAAATGACCATGATGCATGTTCCTCACTATGAGAAAAAGGTAATGTTCAATTAATGCTTCAGCCTTCTGATTTCTAAATGACTTATTCCCATCTTTGTTTGCATGTTCTGCTGTATATATCTCTCTCCAAAAATATATATAATTTGATTTATTTCATGAACAAAATGCCTAAACTAAAAGTGCCTTTGTGTTTGCACTCCTGTGAGAAGGATATTTATGGCTTTACTGAATCAATAAGAGCAGTATGTATGTATGTACATTCCTACAGGATAATGATGTGACTTATGCTGTCCTAGCTAAACTTGCATGTAATGTAATAATAATAATAAAACACACAATTGAAAAAGAGAAGTCCTTGTCAAAAGTATTTCTATAAATGCAGTGTATGACTTGTTGAAAATTTATATATTTACCTTATCTGCTGTTCTGTTGTAAAATTGTGTGTATCTTGGTGCTAATGGTGAGGTCTAATTTAAAGTAATAATTAAAAATAGTTATATTTAAATATAATAATCCTTTTCTTCATAGGGTTATTTAATTCTGCTTTTTAGGAAATACACCAGTCGGACTCTTAGGAATTATTATTATTCTCTTTGGGAATAATTTAATTTACTATCCCAGAATGATCTAAAAAAAAAAAAAGTGTTGCATGATGCGTTTGTGCATGTGTGTATGTGTGAGTGTGTGTTGAGATCTGACTTGGGTCTTATGAATTTCCGCTAAGATTTTCATTCGCCTTTAAGTTGGAAAGCTGAATGCTATTGAACTTGAGTAATATGAACCTGAAGTTCAGGGTTTGAATGTTCATCAGGAACATGTCAATTTAATCTTATTTTAGTGGTTTGAGTTAGAGTATTGATTGCCATCACTTTGATGGTCATTCAGTATAAATCACATTTATTACATGTCAGACTCCAGCCTTGGCAATGAAGGCCAAAACCAAGCACGTGGGTCTTGGTCTCAAGATATTTTTAGTCTAATTGTTTGAATCAGGAAGCTCTTTTTCTGAAGAAGAGTCTGATGTGTGATTGTACTGCTGTGCAACCCATGTTGCAGCAGAGTTTTGCAAGATTCACTGAATTCTACCTTGCAGTACAATAATATTTGCCTAATACACAACTGTTCTACAATTAATTAATTCTTATCTACTTAGACAACCACTAAGGATTACCATTTTCCCTGCCACTATTGTAAATCCCAGGGAAATAGCAGTGACCAGACACTGAGGTCCTCTATCTTCCTAGAACTTACAGCCCAGTTGGGAACCAGGGTTTTAGAGGTAGCATATCATTTCACTCTTGTTTTATGAAGCCTAAGAGGGAAAACATACCCTAGAAAAGCGGATGGAATTGGCTGAATCGATACTACTGCAATTCATACAGCCTCTCTGTTTTTCATAATGTGAGACATTGATCCAAAGGAAGAGAAAGAGCTTCCACAAATATTCACTAGTACTTACAGAACTGTTGAAAGTGATTGTAAAGGGAAACAACAAATAACTCACAATTGTATTTTCCTTCCAAAAATCTGTGTTAAGAATTCCATGTTATTTAAATTATTTATGCAGTGCGGTGATTTTAAATTTTGGACACTCTGAAATGGTCAAAGATTCTTAGTGATAGTCCACCTGGTGCTTTCCTTTGACTTGCTAATTGACAAAACACGCAGGTTCTTAATTTTGCTACATGTTCTTTGCTGATTTGCTTTGGCTGCTAGTGACACTGTCTACAGAGTGAGCATGTTTCTGATATTTCAACCTGGAAAGAATTAGCAAAACATTTACATACAGCTTCATAGCATCTCTCTCACTTGGAATTCTTCATTTTCCTATTTTAAAGTTACAGTGGAATATATTCTCCCTATTTTAATTATTTTTCTCTCTACTGATTCATTCTCATTTCCTTCCTCCCATCCTACTTACCTTCCTTCCTTCCTTTCTTCCTCCTTCTCTCCTTCCTCCCTATCATCTTTGTTTCTATCATCTATTGCCAAATAACAATTTAATACTTTTTAGCTCATTCTCATGTATTTCCCCATTACCAGATTTGCTATAGCAGTGGACAACACTAATTTCTTGTGATCCCTTGCAGAGAGTGGCCGTACACTTTGGATATGGAAATGAGGCATGAGCATAAATGGCTAAGAGTTCCAAGAAGGTTCTGACTTTACCTGATACAAGGGCATGCTATAAGGCATTGCCTGATAAACAGGATGACTTGATTCTTCCTCCCTTCTTCCTTGAAGCTATACTGAGATGCAAGGAATTGTTACATCCATCTGGTGATCATGAGAAGGCAAACGTGAGCTATCACCAAGACAATTTCAGAATTTGACCCAAAGCGGTCAAATTCCTGAACCAATTCTTGTTGTCTCTCTAAAGACTACTTATTTTAAAAAATTTAATTCACACATAATAACTGTACATTTTTATGGGATGAGGTATAGTATTTTTAATGTCATAGAAAATAATTCAAATTACTAAACCTAAATAATAACCTCTAAATAATGTTTTCTTTTATTCTTAGTTGAGAGCATTCTTAGCTGATGTCTTTTTCATCTGTGTGTAAAAAGTGTGATATAGGTTGTTCAAAGTTCAATATTATGTTTAAATAAAACATCAATGAGGAAACATAATACATGACAGCGTAACATGACATAACTGGTATGTTACTTACTGTTTCTTAGTAGTCATTTGATAAATTAAAATAAGGGGTTGCCTTATTTCTCAGGTTCATTGAAGATCTAAATTTCAAGTTGTTATGAGTAGGAAGTATTTTGAATCCATCAGTTTTTGACCCTTTCTGTTAAATAATATCTTAATATTTGTACTCCATGGATACTTCATATATGGAAGAATCCATTGCTGATTTCCCATTCATGCTTGGAATTCTGTGCATATGCTATGTTGAAAAAGCTGGACTATGCATTTGAGCCTTTTTATATAATATTCTTTGCTCCAAAAATCTAATTTATGGCTGGACACAGTCATGCACACCTGTAATGCCAGCAGCTCAAGAGGCTGTGGCAGGAGGATCATGATTTCCAAGCCAGCCTCAGCAATTTCTGAAGCCCTAAGCAACTTAACAAGACCCTGTGTCTAAATAAACTACATAAAAGGGTTGCGGGTGTTGCTCAGTAATTGACCATCCCTAGATTCAATCCTTTGTATGGAAAGAAAAAAAAATATCATTTATTTAACTATTTACATAAACATACAAACTAGAAGAATTTCTTCAGAAGATTAAAAAAAAAAACAAACTCTATGCAACTTTACTGATTTTTATAAGCACAAAGTCCAGACAAAATATTTCCATTTATGTGGATATATGTATGATGTACTGGGTTTTCCAGCTCTTTTGTGATATGACTGTATAGTTGTATGAAATTTTCATAAAGAAGTTTCATCAGCAGCAAGAAAAATATTTTCAAACTGCTGTTGAGAGAAAAAATGACAAGAAATAACATGATACCATTTGAAGAAATGTGAACAAATATGAACTAAATAGGGAATTGATTATAACAGCATTAATTTTTTAGGTTCTATTTTGTTTTTCCATCTCATCTTATAATAATATGGGTCTATGTGTGTTATCTACTGCCTGTTGCTCCAACCAAGCTTTCTATTGGCTGTAGGATATTGAGGTATAAGTATTATCTGTAATTCTATCTGCAGAAAAATGATAGGAATCAAAGGCATTTACAACTGAAAATGAAAAAGGGGATCATATAAGGATAATTGTGTGTGTGTGTGTGTGGTGTATGAGAGCATGCATAAGCACATGGGTAGGGTAATTGGCTAGGGGAAATAGAAAACTGCATCAATCTAGAGGTTGTGTCCTATTCATAAGGAAACTTGTCTGATAATTACCATTACTGCTTGTTTTCCACAGCAACATGCATTCCATGAACTGGAGACCTGATAAGTACTGAAAATGAGAGGTTCTTGCTTTCTTTGAAGCAACATAATATTTCTGAGTAGAAGAGGAGTCCAAAACAGAGATGCATTTTCTCCACATGATGGAAGCAGTTATCCCTGTTGCCAAGGAAACCTCCTCACTCAGCAAGGGTCCACCTTTGGAAACAATTGCAAGACTTCTAAAACAGATCAATAAAGAATACTAAGACCTCTACTTCCTAATTAATGTTGTCTCCTATTTTAAATGTTGTTTTCAACAAACACTTGCTTATGTAATTATTATGTAGTAGATAGTTGTAAAGCAAACCAGTTTGTGTGATAAGTCCAGCATTTTCCAAGCTGTGTTCTTAGAAGTGTTTTTGTTTTTTTGGTGGAGATGCTCTGAGTGTGGGAATGTTCAGGGTTAACAACCTGGAGATGGACTGATACCCAGGTTTAAAAAGAAAATCTCAATTTAAGACTACATTTGATGAAAATAATCCACCCATTTTTTTTTTTTTGAAATTTGTCTAAATTAGTGAGGTTTTTATTTGAATTTCTGAAAATATTTTGTCATATATTAGAATTGTACAGATTTTGAAAGAAATCAGTCTGAAGAAAAAGGCAGATTTGAAAATGATAAAATCACTTGCAAAGGGACACAGTGAGCTGTTATCATCTAAAGCGATCATTCTTCCTGGGAGTGGTGAGTACAGGCTTCAGGAGAGGGAGAATGTCGGGTCTTGCAGTGTGGAGCAAAGAGTCCAGTCTTGGGAGAAGAGAGAAAACACAAAGAAAAGGGAAATGAGGAGTAGATTGTATTGTGATTCTGTCAGGATGTACTGGGGGATGTTTTGGAGATGAGGTTGGAAAAATTAATGGCCTTGACCATAAAAGTCCATATGTTGTATGAATAAAGCATGAACTTTACTGTGAGTTTTCTGAATTTTTCCTTTATATTTTTAATTAATAGCCTTAGTTAGCACTATAATAAGTAGAGCTTCAACTGACTTGATGTTATAACCCTGTTCTTCCCTTTGACAATCCAGAATTAGAAGCTTTTAGATAACTTATTAAATTAAAATTCCTGTGGCTCTTTATCATCTAAAGCAAGGATTGTAAAATCTAGCAATGCATTTTCTTGCTCTTAAAACTCACAATAATATTTTATTTATTAAAAGACCAATGATTAAATATTATAATCAGAGTTAGGATGACCTCTACTTTAAAAGTAACTAATAAAATTAAGTTGTTGGTATTGATCATTTGATAAAATAATGTACACTATTTCTTGTCAGAAAATTCAAAAGCGACAAATGCAGACAGCTTTTCTGTCTATTAATGATGTTATGAGCTACTCTGAAATGTATCTGGTTAACTCTTCCTCTATAAGGGACAGGTATACTAGTTTGTATACAAGAAAATGTGGAGGACACTGGGGTTGGAGAGCTAATGCTTTTTGGCATCATTTAGGTTAGCCACCTGTTCTAGCCTGCATTTGCTGAATAAATTAGATGCTCTTGGGAGAGTGTATGCAACTGACTGGTCTGCTTGTTACCAAGGCAACCATTTTCCTCTCTGCTCTATGACTCTGAAAGGGTTCGTAACCCATTAGTGCTCTTCTGGGCAGGAACACGATAAAATTTCTTCTTCATTTTTTTTTTCTTCTTTTCCATTTCCTGGAGAAGATAATGAAATTAATAAATACTCTTACCATATTTTTTTATTCAGATAGTATGCTTTCCAAATGTTTGAAAAACTTCAGTCCAAATCTTAAAGGTACATAACTGTGAAATGAAGGCATATAAATAATAATAAACAAAAAAGAAAAATATTATCATCTCAAATGTTTAAAATATTGAAAATATTTTCAAAGTAGAGTTTGTCTAAGACATTACATATGAAAACTCAGATCCCCTGAATTTTGTGTAATAGACAGTAAATGCGAAACAAAATTATTCCAGCTATTATCTCTATCAGGATTTTCTCACTCTGCAGAGACAATGGAATGAGAAAAGGCAATGGTTTAGCAAAGGCTTTATCAGACCCATCAAACCACCAGTCCAGGGCCTAAGTGATCATTTTCTGAATGCCAAAGAGTCAAGGGGGTTGGGGAGAAACAGCTGACCCCACACTGTTTTACCAGCATCAGAAATCATTCATCCCCAAGACACCTTTAGACCCCAGCACAGGAGTTTTCTTCTACTTTATAATCTATATTTGTTGGATTTCCTTTCTTTTTCTTTCCTTTGTAATTTGTCCCCTTCCATTAAATATTTATGCACTAAAAAGGAATCTTTCTCAAATAAGCAAATTTTTCTGCTACCTTATTCTAGGAATTTTGCATGATCTCATTTGCACTATTCTTCATATCAACCCCACGAAATAGGTATCATTTATCCTATTTAACATTTGTGTAGACTCAGGTCAAGTTAATAGGTTTGGTGTTCAGACTGAGTTCTGGATCATTCCAAAGTACTGTTTCTTCAAGATGCTGTAGTATCTTTAAAGTTTAGTAATAATATTAATGAGATATGCCTTTCTTCAACATTAAAATATTGTGGAGAAAAAAGTAGATGGGATCTTGAAACATTACAATTTAAGCTTCCAGGCTCTTGTTCTATTATTTTTTTTTCACAAGTAGAATATAACTCTTAGCTGTGCCAAACTCACTATAATGTGAAGTTTCTGTGCATATTCTGAGATGTGACTCCAACATACAAGCCAATTTTTTGACACTTCTTTTTATTGTCTTTATAAATATCAGAAAAAGTGATAATTTTGAACATTCAATTCATCTTGTAAGTATCCTATTTGTTGTTTGCAGTTGTAGAAGAACATAAAAACTTTCTGATACATATTGTAGGACTGTTAGGCCATTGGTGAGAAAGTGGGCTCATGTTTTAACTGCGAACAAACTTTAGTTCAATTAAATACACCCTGATTTCTAATTTTCTACTGATTCTAATTCTGCATTTTGAGCTTTCAAAGATAGAACTGGTATTTTCAAATAAGCAAGTTTTTGGTAGATACAGGGACACATTTTATGCTATGACTATACTACACAGAAGACAGTTTTTTTTTTTTTAAATACAGTCAGTGACCAATAAATCAGTGAAAATATTTTACTTACTCTGAAAGCAAAGTGATCCTGTTTCTTTGTTAAGTACATTGTGATTGATATCTGCTCTGGTTAAAGATTAACACTGCACTAGAAGATCATAAATATGCAGGAGGAGTACAAAGAAATTATTCTCCCAGAACACAGGGATTTAGCAAAAGAAGAAAATGCATACTTTATTTGCTATAAGGAAGATGAATTTGCTGTTCTGTTCTTGTTTTCTGCATCAATTGAATGTTTCAAAGTTACTCAGAAGAATATGGCAATTATTTGCAATCTGAACAAGAATGCTACAGAAAGCAATTCTATATGCATTCTTAGACATACTTTTACTTTAATATATTTGTGTCTGCATTCTCAGATTAGATTAAAATGCTACTTTTGTGTGCCAAGAGGTGGTTTATTGTCCTAGTTCATTCAATGTGTTTTTAGCAAACATTTATGTTGTTCCTTGTGCTAGGCACTCTGCTAATGCTGGGCAGCCAGAAATGAACAGGCAGTCTTACCCTGCATTAGCTCAGCTTGGTGGGTGGAGATCTCTAAGGCAGTCCATGGTCTCAGCAGACCAACTCAGTTTTCTCAGAGTCTAATGAACTCGCAGACTGAGGAGCATTTTAGAATGTTCTCAAATGAGAGACTCTTCCAGCACCGACTCACATGTACCCTACATCATTCCAGTGTCCTGCCCTGCTAACCATTATCCCTACATTTGTCTTGTTTCTCTTCTTTCCACCCGTCTTGGAAAGTGGCGCTTAATGTATTCCCACAGCCATAACTTGTTTCATCTTGGTTCTTCTTTGCCTTTTTGTCTATGCTGCATTGATCAGTTTGCACAATGATATTTCCCTGGGTGATTTTGCTTTGTATTGATTTTAGGACTATTAGTGCCACTAGGATCACCCTGGCCCATTTATTCAATTTTTAAAAAATATTTTTGGTGCTGCAAATGGAACCTGCGGTTCTTTAATATGCTTGGCAAGCTCTACCTACTACTGAGCTACATCCCCAGCCCTAACCCTGCTTTTTAATTGCCTGCCTGCTGGAAACCAAACTGTTGATTTATCCATTAATCCCACAGGCAGGATGTGGAGGAAGCAGTGGTTTCCCAGGAATTCTTAGGCTGGTTCTTGCGGGTTCTCTTGAAACAACCACCCTCCATCAAATACCAGTCCTCCCAGGTGTCTATCCATCTTTGCTGAACACCTCTGCATCAGTTGCAGCCACATTGCCTGATGCCAAGTAGAGGAAACAGCACCAACCAAAAGAGCATCCCGCTGGTCACTAGAGTCAGTACTGTCTTGGGGTCAGAATCAATTTTGTTGTTAAGAATAAATTTTAAATATCACTCTTCATCAACAAAATAAATTATCTTGAAATCATTTGTCTCTTATTTGCTTTGTTTCTGAATATTTTGGAGATCTTTGGTGTGGCAAAATCAGAAAAGAAACTCAGTGAAGGAAGTCAGGCAATCCAAATGACAACCCTTAGGCGGAAGGTGACCAAAGTTGTTCCAGGAGGTCAGAAGCACCACACTGGGACATGGCCCATGGTGGGCTCAGCCCTCAATGCCTTTGCCTCTGGTTGTCTCTGCTCTACTTTACAAATCACTAAGGGAGAATTTGAGACAAGCTCAGGTCACAAGTCTCTACACTGAACTCTGTCAACCATGGCCAAGGAGCCCACTGGAGAACTGACCATTGGAAAAATCCCATGAGTGGTTCAGACACCCCATCCTGTGTTCTGCAATTATAATGGTTTTTCCTCATTTCCTTGAAAGGACTCAGTTTTCAAATAAAAGCGTCTCGCTAGCAGTGTGTCTCCATTTATTGTCTCATGTCTGAGCTACTTGCCAACATCTCTTTTTGGAGCATTTTTTTTTTCTTTTAAACTATCTTGACCAGAAATTAACCTCTGTCATTTCTGTCCTTTCCTTTCTTTCTTCTCATGGATAGCATTCTTTTTACATGAACTTCCATTGATCTTCATTTATCTTGAAAATTACTTTGGTCCCTTACATGATTATGTGAACTCAGGCTTCCCATGTATGACTCTCTTACTACGGAACTGCATCCTGTGGGGATATCTGAGTTATTTTTCCAGTGACTCTGAAGTGGGTCCTTGACAAACTCAGTCTTGAAAGTAGAAGGTATCAACAAATGTATGAGGAGATACAGAGTACAGTACTTTTGTGGGGGGGATTTAAGAGCACAGTGCATGTGTGGATGTCAGGGTAGCTGAGTCTGGAAAGGGGAAAAGTCCTAGGGAACCTGGAGTGTATGAGGATGTCAGGACGATTTTAGGTAAAGGAATAGCATGCTCATGTGCATATAGGGGGAAAGGTCAGCTTGGCCTAAGACTTGGAGGCCATTTAAGGGATATTAAAATAATCAACAGAACTGTAAATGGGGTCAAAATCAAGGTAATGACAGTGTAGGTAGAAAATGAAGAATAAATAGGTTAACCTTTTAGAAATCAGAGTTTATAGGACTTTGATAAGTGATGGGAGATGAAAAATTAATATTGAAAACTTGTGTTTGGAAACACTGTTGAAGACTACCACTAATTAAAAAGAAAATAAAGGATAAACTAATTGGCATATTGTGGGGGAGTGTGTAATACCTTTATATTGGTTTCTATTGAATTTTAAGAATGTGTGGGTTATTTAATTGGTCATGTTTCAGGAGAAGACTGGAGTTCAGGACAGAGACTTGGGTTTGAATCCTAAAGTTGGTGGAAAAAGCTAAAGAGGAGGCAAATGTCTATTTTGTAAAGGAGAGGGTGAATAACAGTATTGGATGTCATAGAAAACCCAGTATTATAGGGTATTATCCATGTAGGCTCATATGATTGCCAAATGAGTTCTCTGAGCATCTCACTTTTGAAAAGTACATAATATTTATTTCCTTCCCCAGAATACTATTTAACATATTCATTACCTCACATACTTTTTTTGTGTGTAGTGAGAATATTTAAAATATACTCTATGAGTTTAAGTATTTTTGATTCCACAAAAAAATGAAATCTTGCAGTACTTTGCATATTCCTCCAGGTTTTTCCAGGTTATTGAAAATGACAGAATTTCTTTCTGTTTAAGGTGATATTATTACATTGTGTATGTATGTCATAGCTTTATCCATTCATCCATTGGGGGACACTTACATGGGCTCGTATCTTGGCTATTGTCAGTAATGCTGAAATAAAATAAAAGTACATGTATCTCTTCCACATACTAATTTCATTTCTTTTGTATATATACTTAGAAATGAAGTTACTGGATCATATGGTGATTTTTTTTTTTTTTTAAGGAACTTTCATACCGTCTGCTAGAATGGCTGTAATAATTACAACTGCTAACAGAGTGCCAGGGTCCCCTTTGCTCCAGATCATTGCTAACACTTTTGCTAGCTTGTCTTTCTTTCTCTCTTTCTTCCTTTCTTTCTTTTTTCTTTTTCTTTCTTTCTTTTTTTTTTTTTTAACCAGGAATTGAACTCAGGGGTGTTTAACCACTTAGCAACATCCCCAGCCCTTTTTATATTTTATTTTGAGACAGGGGTCTTGCTAAATTGCTTAAGGCCTCCCTAAGTTGCTTAAGGCCATGGTAAATTGCTGAGGTTGACTTTGAATGTTAGGGTCTGTAAACAAGTCAAGATGGCGCCTGGCATTTTGCCAGAGGGAGTGGTTTGTGAAGTAAAGCCAGCGAGCCATTAAGTGTGGAGATTCCTTATTGGTTGACTGCTGTATCTAGTTTATGTTAATTAAGATAAGCTATGTGTAATGTATATATACTCCTCCTGTCCTACAATAAACAGCTCCCACTCCTGCTGTATCAATGTACACAAGTTCCTTGTCACCCCCTGGTTAGTTTGCTGCAGCCGGACTGCGGCATTTGAACTCAACAATCCTCATGCCTCAGCCTCCTGAGCTGCTGAAATAACAGGCATGTGCCACTGCACCCAGCTATTGTATCTTTTTGATAACACTATCCTAACAGGTATGAGACTAATACTTCATTGTGATTTTAATTTGCATTTTCTGATGATTAGTGATGATGGGGATTTTTTCATATACTGTCAGTCATTTGTATATCTTCCTTTGAGAAATATCTTTAGATCCTTTGCTTATTTCTAGTTACTCACTTTCTTGCTATTGAGTTTCTGCATTTCCATTATCAAATGTATGGTCTGCAAATCATCTCTCCATTCCAAAGGTATTTCTTCACTCTGTTGATTGTTACAATTGCTGTGCAGAATTTTTTTAGTTTGATGCAATCTTGTTTCATATATTTTTCTTTGTTTCCTGTGCTTTTGGAGTCTTGGGAAATCTCAACTTCACAATCAAATTGCTGCCTCCTTATGGAAATGGCATTCACGATTTCTTACTCAATGACTCTATAATTCCAGTCTGTAAACCTAAACATTGACAAAATAGGAATAGAGTCATTGTTTTTAAAAGAAAAATGTCTTATTTCTACTGAAAATCTTCATAAAATGTTGAAATATGAAAGTAAATTTAGAAATATGGGTTGAGACTATAAAGTATCTCAAGATGAAACCTCTGCCCCAATAATAATTATTGCTAACTTTTTATTGTGTACTCTTTAACATTTTAATGTATACCCCTGGGGATTTCTGTTTCCTATTCATACTATTTCATATTGGCATTATTACAGACTATAAAAGTGTAATTCACAACTTTCCATGTACTCAGTAGCTTAATATTTCACCATGCCCTTAATGGTCATCTGGAATTCTTTGGCCCTCCTATAATTTATATTACTAATCTCCTGATGGGCATTGAGGCATTCTCAATTTTAAAAGTCATATATAAAACTCAGATAGGTACCTTTTTACACATATCTCTGCACATTTGCAGATTATTTTTTTTAGGATTCATTCTCAGTGTGGAATCTCTGGTTAAAGACATTGATATATGTTACTAGAATTCCACCTCAAGTTTAGGAGGTTGTTACTTTTCCCCCTGCACTGTTTTTGCCAGCATTGGATTCCATAAAATTTTAAAGAACTGTTTGCTAATCTGACAGGGTATCAGAGCCTTCAATTTTGCCTGACTCTCTAGGTCTTTATTCATATTTAGGCTTCTGTGCCACAGCAGCTCTTGAATCTGGTGAAGACTTTACAGATCCAAGGTTTCTATGAAGGAAATTTTTATTGAGAAACATATTTTGGTCTTACTGCTTAGGCTTTGAGGCTAGCCCTTCACTTCCCATTGCTAGAAAGGCCCCTAGTAATATCTCAACTACTGCAATGCTTGCTGTAACTCCCAAAGCATGTGAAATTTCTCACCAGAATTGCTTTTCTTTTCTACTCTTGCTCTGAGTCTACTTAAAAAAAAAATCTAGTCCTCTTCTTCTTTCAAATATGTCAACAATGTTTACCTTCATATTGACTTTTTATCTTCAATAGACAAACTATTCATTTTTGACCAGAATCATATGGAAAATTGATTCCTTGACCTGGACAACCAGGGCTGAATACTTCAGATGGTGGTTATGACATTGCAAATCAACTCAAAGACAGACTTTTTTTGACAAGGCCTGTGACTACCGAGTGTGACTTAACTCCCAGTCTCCAAAGATGAAATCACACATGAGCTTTATTTCTTTTTGAATCTCAGTGAGTACTGTGACCAGTAGTCACACTGACCAGAGAGAAGCCACCACAACGTGGGCAATGTTTCTGTCCCGTCTTTAGTTTAGGTTACAGAGACCTCTCAGCCATAAAGTCGAACTACACAACTTCACAACTGTGCGTCTGGGGGGGGGGGGGGAATCGCCCAGGGTCATGTTAGATTCCCACAAGTGACTGAGGCAATTCTAGACTAGCATATTTCATGGTTTCTGCCTCCTGGTTCCTCTGGGCCTGACACCAGGCTTCTATATCAAAGGTTTAATCATGTAATACTTTTGTGACCAATTCTTTACTATTTCTTCACTAGCATGTGAGTTATTTAAGGTCACAGAATCTTTGTAAATGATCTTAGTATTCCCCACACTCTCATCCTGCCAGAGGATTTATTTAGGATTCAAGAGATACTGAATGAATTAACTTTTAAGCATGAGTCATGTTTCCAAGGAGAAATGCAGACATATCAAAGGTATAATAAATTCCTAAGCTTTTCCTCATTTTGCTGCCACCAAATTTATTCAAGCTACTTCTATTCTTGCACACCTCTAAGCTTTCTCAAGCAACACAGGAAGGATAAACAGCTAACCCTGGCAGTGATTCTTCGTGGCTTAAATCTGCTTCGCACCCTTAAAATTTAGCATTAGTTAGGAGGCAGCAAGTCTCTAGAGATTCAAAGATGTCATTCTGCCTCTTTCCCTGGGAATGTTCTGGTTCTGTGGGCTTGGTCTCACCCTTCTCTCATGCTGATGTGGTTCCTTTTAAAAACATGCAGATTCTTTCCCCATTTGGAGGCAGTCCTATTCAGGGCACTCTGGTAGAGTGCAATTTGGAATATTGCCCAAGGATGTCATAAAAATTCAGTGTTCATACCCAGAACCTCCTACGTGATCTGAGGTTAGGATAATTCTCAAAGCAAGAGAGTCCAGATGAATTCTTCCTATGACTATGTCATCACATTTGAATGACAATCACAGATGCACTTGAAGGGACCTGTTCACATTGGGTTCTAGGACACTGAACAGACAAAACATTGAGGGGTGGGTTTATTTTTCATTGTATGCATAATGGTGCAACACCCCTTGGAATATTCACAGTTTGCAATATTTTCATTTTCTTGAGTCAAATAACAATTATAAAATTTTATCTAATCATTTTCATCTGGAACTTCTGGAATTCTTGGCAAAGACCAATGGTAACAATTCATAAAATTTGATCTACAGGAAGCCTATTATTTAGGAGATAAGGGAGAGTACGATCAATAAAGAAAACATTTTTGATCAAATTCAGCACTTTTGACTGTATATTGATTGACCTTTGGTCTATGTCAGTGGTTCCTAAATCTCAGAGCACACTGTATTATTAAAGCACACCTTGGGGTGCTTTTTAATACATAAATAAAGGTCAAGGTCTCATTCCAAATATCCAATTCAAATTTGAGCCTTTTGTATGGGTGTTTCTGTTTTTAAAGCCCTAATTGATTCTGAGGCAGGCTGATTGCTGACCACTGGTCCAAGTGGCCACACTCCACTGTGTTCCTTTATATGTTGTCCTTGAATACTTCTTTAACAATCTTGTCCTAAGTTTTGCAACTGCCTATAACACTTGTGCCATTGCTCTGGCATTTCCCCAATATTCTTTGTGTTAAAACTAAAAATATGCTTTTTATAAAGAAGAAGATTCTTCTTGATATGTATTTTCTTCTCAAAATTGATTTATAAAAGGTAGAATCCATATCACTCAGACATATGAAGTTTGTATTAATTTCTTTGGCTTGGCTTCTTTGTGGAAGGATTTTGTCCAAGGGTCCTCAAACATTGTAGAACCCACCATCTAACTGCTGGTAAATACCTACTGTTTTGTATTAGAAAATGCTGTTTGATTGATTTGCTTTCAGCTTTCAGTCAGTTAGAAGCAACTTTTGTTCCTCAAAGAAATGAGTTCTTCCAATCCAGGTGCTCTTTGATGCAAATAAGCTCTTGTGCTACCCTGTCACCATTTGCTTCTCCACCATCTTTGCCCTGTAGGACAGCAGAAGGCCCCGTGACACTTCTGCTCTGTAATAATTGATAAGGTCAATGATAAGGCCTCTTTCAGGCACCTTTTTAATTTTAGATTCAATGAACTGCAGTTTTAAAAGTATGCTTCAGTGGTCCATTAAGACCATTTAGGTATAATAAGAATTAATAATCTTAATTTCTTCTGTAATTTTATTTGTAGCAGCTAGTTATAGCTAAGCCAAATTGTTATGAAGGGCCATGGATTCCTAGCACATACATATGTATATATTATTTCATTAAAAATAAATTACCAATGTTGAAAGTCCAGCACTGGCTATCATAGAGTTCATATTTTTGTCAGACATAATGCTTATTTTTAAATTTACTAAATTTATCATCAGGGAGCTTAGAAAGTTACACAGAGATGGAAAACAAAGGTCAAAAGTTGTAAGTGCTATGAGATTGCTATACACTAAATCCTAGAATCTGGAGCAATTCTTTTCCAATAGCATGAGATTTGGAGGAGACTGATGGATTTTGGTTGGGATTCTAGCAAAATCATGAAAGCAAGAAAACCTGCTGTATTTTGAAAAATTGTGGTAACTCATGATAATTACCTTTTTCATTCAAATTCTCAAATCACCAAGTCACATCAACTTTTAGTCCTAAATCAATTTTGAATTTATCCATTGTCCCCTTCCTTCTTTTCTGCCTCAAGATCTAAGCTATCAACATTCTCCACTGAACAACAGAAAAGCCCCCAACTCTGTCATATTTATATTTTCCTGTTGCAATCATTGGGCATAATCATAAACATTTTTTTAATTTTAGGTAATTTTAGATTCATATGCAGTTGTGAGAAATAATATAAAGAGATTCCATGATCTCCTTACCCAGCTTCCTACCATTGTAATGTCTTGCTAAACCACAGCATGATCTTAGGATCAAGATATTAACATTGATACAATCTGTCAATCTTACTCAGAATTTCTTTCCAGTTTTACTTATGCTGTGTGTGTGTGTGTGTGTGTGTGTGTGTGTGTATTTAGTTCTATGTCTCTCTATAGGTTTCTCTATTCTCCCCCACAAGAAATATACAGAACAGTTTCATCACACAGTGATGCCTCTCTTGTAACCATCCACTCATTTCCCATTACCCATTCCTCTTCCTCTATCTCTAGAAACCACTAATTTGGTCTGCAGTTCCATAATTTTGTAATTTTAAAGCAAGTTGTATACATAGCATCATACAGTTATGTTTTTTGAGATTGACTTTGTCCTTCAGAATGATTTCCTTGAGCTTCATCCAGGTGCTTGTAAAATCAATAGCTCACTTTTTTATTGCTGAATAGTATTCCATAGTATTCTATGGCACAGATGCATCAGATTTTTAAAAATTCACCCAATGATAGGCAAATTTTAAGTTTTTAGCTTTACAAATAAATCTGTTTTAAATATTTATTTATAGGTTATTGTGTGCATCTAAATTTCCATTTCACTGGGAATAAATGTCTATAAATAATTGCTGGGTAGTATATTAATTGCACAGATGATCTCTTTTATATACAATCAGATTTGGTCACTCTCCTTTCAAAATCTTTTCATTGGCTTCCTGTTGCTCCTAGCATCACCTTTTAGGCCTGCAACGTCTTGTCTCATCTGGAGTCTGCTTTTTTTTGCTGTCTCACTGAGTGACATCAGACAGCTTCCCCATTACATGTTCCAAGAATATGATGTTCCCTCCTCCTCCTACAACAAGTCTTCATGATATATCTATTCCTATAAATATTTGGTTAATGGCCATTTTACTTAATGGAATCACCTCTTTATATCCAACTTTCACCAGTGATTGGACCAGTGACTTGCTTCTGACAACTGAACATGGCCAAAATTATGGGATATCACTTGTGGGGATTATATTATTTGCTTTTAACAAGAGAAGGGAGGAGCTTGATTCATCTTCATCTTGCTGCCTTTAGGAACCAAGTAACCATGCTGAGAAATTCTTCTAGACAAGGAACTCTAAGAACTACTGGTGGCTTTAGGAACCAAGTAACCATGCTGAGAAATTCTTCTAGACAAGGAACTCTAAGAACTACTGGTGGCTTCTAGAACCTGAAAGCAAACTCTAGCTGACTCTCAGGAAAAAGAGCTAGGACTCTGATGAGTATATCCATAATGATATGCATTCTGGAACAAACCTGTGTGGACTTTGAAGTAAATTTTTCCCCAGTTGAGTTGTCAGTTGGAAATGGAGTCCAGCTGAACCCTTGATTTCAGGTATGCAAGGTCCTGAGCAGAGGACTGTTAAGCTATGCCTAGACTTCTGATCCATAGAAATTATGAGATAATGAGCATAAGTTTTAAGTTACTACATTTTTTTTGATAATTTTTAAATGAGGCATTAGAAACTGGTACACTAGATTTCCTTGTAATCAGTGTGGCCAGGAACTCTAGTTAGTGGCCAGAGTGAAGAAGAAATGTATTTTACCACCAGGCCTTACTCTTAATACCTTCTCCAAGATCCTCCAAATTTTGAGCAGAAATTTCAAGTACTCTAGGGGATGTTGGAGAAGATGAAAAGAAGATGAGCTCTTAATCATTGTGTGGGAGGCTGGTCACTGAAGATCTGCAATAATGGTTGTTTATTTTATTGTATTATTTTACCATAAATTTGGTGATTTCATGTTAAGATTATTTAGCTTAGCCCAAAACAACAACAAGAACAAAACTATGGTCTTGAAGTATTCAAATAATATCTGGTGGCAGAACCAGAGATTAATCTTTTATCAACAAGCTGGAAAGAAATCAGATTGTAAGAGGGCAAGATATATACAGTACCTACCTCTTACCATTTCCCTGATACCTAAAGGGATAGAACAAGTTCTCCTTCATCTATCACTAAGTCATTTAGCAAGTTCATGCAAAATGTGTTGTTTCTCACTCCCTTGAAGTGCTGCCTAGTAATCACTTCTGACTGTGTAGATAAATTTATCCGATCTTCTGAGTGACCTTTTAGGGAGTGCTTTTTCTTCCTGGGTATTCCTGTCATATTTTTACAAATAACAAGGAAGATGAACTAAGCTAGTTGATAACCAACATGGTTCTCTCTCAGGGCACTAAAACAAATGGTTGCCTTTGTAGACTCAGTGGTAATTGCTGTAACAAAACCTCCCAGATTATATATAGTAAAGACAGTCTTTCTTTCCCCGCCAGTTATTTGTTTCCCCATGACACTGGATAGAATATTTTCATGGAATGCCAAATACCATTGACAAGAGACAAAGTAAAGCTCTAAGGGCAAGTTAGGTAATGATTTTATTTTGTAGGAAGTACACATTAATAGCAGAATAAAATATCTAATCAGTAAATACCAATGGTTTTACAATGGTTGATTGGCAACTGAACTGGACTCAATATGAATTTTTCCCCAACCATCCATTTCTTCATGTCAAACTCAGTTCCCCTAAATCATATGAGGCTTTCAATACTGGAGTTCGTGACACTCATGTTCACTGTTACAACATCTCAGGGGATCCCATGTCCCTGCAAGTCAATTTCCAGCAAGTTAGGATATATTTCTGACTTAATCTGAAAGAGTGGGCATATATTTTGATGGATGAATTGTATTTCCTTGGTGGTTAAAGGAGTTATTTTTACACAATTTGATAATTCAGGACTGAATTGACATTAACATGGGGGGGGGAGTCTGTCCAATCCATCAATGTTGAAATCATGGATTGTTTATACATACACACACACACACACACACACACACACATACACACACACACATAGCTAATTGATGCCTTTAAAATTCAAACAAATAAAAAAAGTCTATAATTATGAGGTAAAGAGAAGACTTATGAACTGTCAGTATGTCCTGTAAAGGTGGTTTTATTAACAACACTAAATGCAGTCAAGGGCAAAATCATACCAGCTAAAATATTAATACATAAATAAAAAGTTTGTCCTGTTTCTCTGTATCAATTATTGTGCTAAACATTTTCTTCACATCTATTTGGACTCTTACCTGGGGGCGCTTTACCAGTGAGTCACATCCCCAGTTCTTTTTAATTTTAAGACACTAAGTTGCTTATGGCCTCACTAAATTGCTGAGGCTGGTCTTGAACTTGAGAGCCTTTTTCTTCAGCCTTACAAATCACTGGGATTACAGACTTGTACCATCATGCTGGCTGCAGGTTTTTCCTCGAGTTTTATATCTCAGTCTTTTCTGCTCTTTTATTTTTATAGCTTATCTCATATTTTCCCTGATTTTTGCAATGTGAATAGATTGGAAAAAGTCATTGCATTGTTCTTTTTATTCCAGGAATTAGGTAAAAGGTTTCAGAGCTATTGGTAAATGGAAAAAGTTAGACAATAGCATATTTGACTTTCTCTTAAGACCTGCAAACAGATAAAATGGCAGGAAAGTTCACATTCAAGAATTCATAAAAAAACTTATCATGAGAATTCTTTGGATTTGTAACCAAATTTAAATGTTATATTCTTTTCATGGGATTCAGGCTTTAAATGGATATAAAAATTCCTGTGGCATTTAAATTTTCTTGGGAAGGATAGTTAATTATTATTTCACAATGCATAAGAACTTTAAAAAGGTAAACATGATTAGCTCTACAGAGGAAAATAAATGTAATCTGTAAGTAATAGACAACTCATGCTTCACAGCAAATCTAATTTTCTGTGTATTAACCTATAAAATCACAATTTCCTTCATGTACCTTGTTGCCTTTCCAAAGCACTGACACTGAACTGTTAAATGAACAAGAAGTTAGGTATCCATATAATTGATCTGAAATTTAGTAATCTTAATATACACACACTGAAATAAATATTTCCTGTGGCCAAGAGAAGTTTTGGGTTCTGAAAAGGTACTTTCTTTGAAGTCATTAAATTCTTCCAGGATATATAAAGAACTCAAAAACTTAATACCAAAATAAACAATACAGTCAATAAATGGGCTAAGGAACTGAATAGACACTTCTCAGAAGAAGATATACATGTGATCAACAAATATATGAAAAAAGTGTTCAACATCTTTTGTAATTAGAGAAATGCAAATCAAAACTACTCTAAGATTTCATCTCACCCCAGTCAGAATGGCAGTTATCAAGAATACAAGCAATAGTGAGTGTTGGAGAAGATGTGGGGAAAAAGGTATGCTTATACATTGCTGGTGGGACTGCAAATTGGTACAACCACTTTGGAAAGCAGTATGGAGAATCCTCAGAAAATTTGGAATGGAACCATTTGACCCGCTATCCCACTCCTCAGCTTATATCCAAGGGACTTAAAATCAACATATTAAAGTGACACAGCCACACCAATGTTTATAGCAGCTGATTGCACAAATTGTACATCTCTACACCATGTACTACCAGAGAATTGAAATGTTCCACTCCATCTGTATACAATGAATTCAAATGCATTCTGCAGCCATGTACAATTAAGTAGAACATATAAAAATAAAAATTCTTCCTAATTTTCATTAATCCCTTCTTCCTTCACTTAACCACCTTTTATTATGCACCTGCCTTGTCCTTGGAATTGCCCTGGATGCAAGGATGCATTGATGAGCCAATGGCAGGAGGGATTCCAGCTTCTGGAAGGGGAGTCTGACACTCAACTACAGTAACAAAGAGGAGCAGGCGCATGGCTCTTTGTGTGTTGTAACAAAGGAGCTGCTTTAGGATGTGGTTCCAGGGAACTTTCTTGAGGAAATGGAGCAATCGGTTAGATCTGAAGGGTCATTTAGAGCTAAGCTGAGGGTCAGAAGGAACACTCAAGAAGGGGAACAGCACACACAACACCCTGGCTGGAAGGACTATTTCAGACATAAAGCATGATAGAAGGCAATCTGTGGTTGAAATGTCAGAATGGAAAGTTCTGCTGACTGAGGATGAAAATGTACTCAGGGATAGGACTGGTCAATATAAACCATTTCAATAACTCTGCCAAAGAAATTCATCTGCCTGCTGCAAGTTAGTGTCAATACTGTACTTAAGTACAGATAGTTAATTTTGGAACAAAGGGCAGAAAATAAAAGGTGCAATTTTGGATTAAAAACAATGTGAAATAGCACATGGGATATATTTTGACAATTAGATTTCTAACACCACATATATAATTATTTTCCATGTAATAAAAAAATTGGCAATTTGGAAGAAGAGATAGGATCTATTTTCCAGAAATATTTTTGAATGTAATAAGCACAGCTCCTTTTAACAGTGACTTAAACTACAGGGATATTTATTATTTACCTAACAAGAAATTTAGACACAAAAGAAGTCTAGATATAAACAAGGACACAAAGTTTTCTTATCTTTCTTTTCTAACAAAATATTTTTGTCTCTCATGGCTAAGAAATGTCTGATATATCTCTAGACATTAAAAAACAAAACCACCACCACAAGGAAAAACCCAACCATGTTCAAAGTAGAAAAGAAAACAAGACACTTTCCCAGAAAACCCACAGCATCCCTCTATTTACATCTCACTGGCCAAAATAAAGTGATATTGCCATTACCTCTACGTGGAAGGGAATCTGAGAATGAGAAATTGACTTTTCTCAGGTGCTTAGTAAGAAGCAGAAAGGCTGCTTGGTTATTTAATCAACAGTGTGAATGCCTGAAAAGATTGAGTTAGGAGGATACTTGCTTTGGAAACTAAAGAAGGCATCATTTATTTTGGACATAATTATCCACTAGGCTCTTTCACTGCAGTTAGGTTTCATGAATATTCTACAATGATGTCTTGGTTTTCTGATTTTATTTTTATGAGAACAGAAAGAAGCTCAATGTTGCCTCACATGATCAAGTGTTGGGTCCCGTGGGTGACGGGACTAGAGTCAGTTTCCTTGTTTGTTGTTTAGCTCACGTTGACATCAGTAGTGCACTTTGGATGGTCATGGGCTAATTAAAGAAAGTAAGAAAGTGATTAAGAAAGTACACAATGCTTTCCCAGAAGTGAAAGCCAAATGATGCCATGAAGGACTGTGAAAATAATGGCTCCACATGTGTTTGAGAAAAGTGGTAGGTGAATTGAGTTAGCAGATGGTACAAAACGGCACCAGCATGCCAAGTGCTTTTGAAACCATGATGTGGCAGTCAGTATGATAATCAAATTTCAAACAGATTATGTCTCAGCATGTCAAGATGATTCATCACATCAAATTAATAACATTAATTTTTAGCTTTATAGTTTGATTTATATTTGATTTGTTGTTTTTTTCTATAGCTTGCTAAGTCTTCTGAGCATAAGATGTTGATACTTAATTTATATTTAGGAACATAGAAGAGTATAATAAAATTAATGCAAGTCAACACTAGGTTATGAGTTGCCATTTTTTTTCTTTTAAAAAGACCCTGTTCAAATTTTGGCAACATTATATTAGAGAGACTTCCAAGATAATCAGAGAGCCTTTTTGCTAGTCTACATTTTAAAGAAGTAACCATATACTCCTCCTGTGTGTTTTTAGATTTTCCCAGGGATTTCATGCTCCTATCCAAGGAACAGACAGATGAGAAGGCACTGAGGTATCTCAGATCTGTGTCTACCAGAATTCTTCATCTACTGTATATAATGAATTGTTAGGCTAGGATTATAAGGTTGGTGGTATTTAATTTGAGAAGGAAGATCATGAGTGGTTAGGCAGAGAAAACTTATAAAGAAAAGTTGATTTAAAAAAACTCTGGTAAAAATCTGGTGAGTAGGTTCAAATACAATTGTTGCTTTTTCCTCATAGTAGGTAAATGCTTTCCATTTCATAAAAGAGCATAGTCAAGAAAAGTTTGGAGATTGTCTCTAGGAAACAAACTTTGGGATGTTAGGTGTTCTAATAAGTATATATCATAAGCTATTAAAAACACGAAGATTTGAATCTGGATGTTCTAAAAGAGTATTTTCTTATGTTATATACTATTTTTTTTCTCTTTGAAAATGGAATTGACTACTTGGAAAGAGAAGTGGGGAAGAAAAGCATATATATTGAAAACTGGTCCACAAACCAGTGGCTTATGCCCTCCTTGCTCATGTTGTAATCAAATAACAACACTATACTTATATCATTATAAGTAATGATGAAAACTATAAATTTATCAGTCTGAAGTACATTCAGGAAAACTGACATCCAGCAAGCACTCATTCTTTGTAATGCAGGACATAGTATTAACAATCATAATTGTTTCAAAATCTCTTAGGTGGGTTCCACAGTAACTATTTCACCAGGAACTATTCAATTAAAAATTTTTTTTTTAAAAAAAAAGGAAATTAGGGCTCTGGGAATATAGCTCAGTTGGTAGAGTGCTTTCCTTGCATGCACCAAGTCCTGGGTTCAATCCCTCACCCCCCCCCAAAAAAAGGAAATTAATACACATGGGATGGTGAGTAATGATAAATCGTCTAAAAATGAATAACAACATAAATTACAAATAATTATGTGAAATAAAATAATGAAGGCTCTGAGCAGTTTGAACGTTTTGCATGAAAGCCATGGCTCTGCAAAAGAATAAGGGAAGAGATGGGCATATAATTTAAGAATCGACTAAAGATTTTGCTGGAAAAATTAGTGCTTAATTTGAGTAAATCTTCCCTGAAAGCTATCTTTCCGTTTTGCTGGTGTATCATGACAGTTACTTGTGGTGTTGCTTGTGTTTAGATTGGAAGGCATGTTAATGCTCAACAACCACTACAAAGTGCCCAAATTATGAACTATGTTGATTATAACCTAAATAAGTACCACTTATAAAATTTCCAGAATTGTAAATTATACTATTTAGCTCTAAAACTTGAGATTTCCTAAATCCCTCCTCAACACTGAGTGCAGCAGCCTTCTGAGGCTTCCTCTTCTAGAACAATCCCTGTGTGTACCTGTTGGCCATATTTTCTTCTATCAGATGCTGTTGCCATGGCAACCGCCTCCTTTGTACAGGCTTAGGGTAGCAGTTTCTTTTTGGAAACAGACTCTGGGCTGTTTGCCAGAATCTGGTTCTCAAATCCAGTACTGTAGTTTAGCTTGCTTAACCCTTTCACTAGCCTGAGAAAATAGAACAACAAAAAGCTTTTTAATTCTTTATACCCAAAGGGAAGCAGAAACTCTGTGACTAAAATCTAGAAATAATCTTTTGCCATGAATTATGCTGTACTGATAAAAAATGTAAAGATTGTTTAAAGGTAGAGAACACATTATTGATGTTTTGAAGAACAATTCAGAAGGATTATAATTGGAGCTCAGTTCTTTGAGTCTGACCCAATATGAAGGAAAAATCAATTACTCCTATAAGTAATTTTCAAGTCAATGGATTTTTAAATTTTTTTCCCTGTTCGCTACTGAAACATAGGATGTACTATCATTGCAAATGGAAAAAATAAAAGCTTCCTAACCTGGTCTCATCATAATCACCTGAACAGATAATATTCCTTAATTGCTTATTTTGCCTCTCCTTGCTTAATTTAGTCCTAGTCTCATTAGACTGCAAGGGATTTGGAAGGGATTTGTAGGTCTTCTTGTCTACCTTCTGACCCTTCTGACTCCATTGCTTATTAATTTATGAACCTGTTCCTTTTTTTTTTTAACTAGAGACTGATCTCAAGGGTATTTCACTACTGAGCCGCATCCCCAGCCCTTACTTTTTATAAAGACAGGGTTGCACTAAGTTGCTTAGGGCTTGGCTAAGATGCTGAGGCTGGCTTTGAACTCTCAGGCCTCCTCCCTCAACCTCCAAGCTGCTGGGATGATAGGCATGTGCAACCACACCTGGCTGTTTCTTTCATTTTTAAACTCTAATTATTAGAAATTCTTCATATTTTAATGAAGTTTTAGTGTAAAATCACTATTTTTATTCTATTTCTGTATTTTGAAGTCATGTAAAAGAAATGTAGACCCTGTCCATAAAAGAGCTCTTCAGTAAAATTAAAAACAGCTATCAGAGGAGTAACTGACAAAGATTTTCTCCTAGTTAGTGGTCTTTCTCTTCATGTTCTTAATCATTTCCTTTGCTGTGCAGAAGATTTTAATTTGATGGTATACTACCTATTGATTGTTGGTTTTATTTCTTATGCTTTAGGGGGTCTTAATAAGGAAGTTGTTGTCTGAGCCAATATGTTGGAGTTTTGATCCTATGTTTCCTTGAGTCAATTGCACAGTTTCTGATCTAATTTCTATGTTCATCCACTTCAAGTGGACTTTTTGCACAAGGTGATAGAAAGGAGACTGGTTTCATTCATCTCTATCTGGATACCCAGCTTTCCCGTCACCATATGTTAAAAAGGCTGCCTGTGTAATGTTAAAATCTGTGTCTTCTAGTCTATTCCACTGGATTCCATGATGTCTGTTTTTATGCCAATACCATGCTGCCTGTCTTCCTTCCTTCCTTCCTCCCTCCCTCCCTCCCTCCCTCCCTCCCTCTCTCTCTCTCTCTCTCTCTCTCTCTCTCTCTCTCTCTCTTTCTTTCTTTCTCTATAGTTCTCTGATATAATTTGAGGTCAGGTATTATGATGCCTTCAGTTTTGTTCATATTGCTCAGGATTGATTTGGTAATTCAGGGTCTTTTATTCTTCCATACAAATTTAAAGACTTTTTTTTTCTAGTTCTGTGAAGAATGTTATTAGAATTTTGATGAAATTGCATTCAATTTGTGATCACTTTTGGCAATATGCCCATTTTGACAATGTTAATTCTGCCTATCCAAGAACATGGGAGGCCTTTCCATCTTATGTCTCTCTCAGCTTCTTTTTCCAGTATTCTATAATTTTCATTGTAGAGGCTTTCAATCCCTTTGTTAGACTTATTCCCAAGTATTTTATTTATTTATTTTTTTTGAGGCTGTTGTAATGGATTCACTCCTTATTTCTTTTTCACTAGGTTCATTGTTTGTGTAGAAAAGCTGTTGGATTTTGTATGTTGCTACTTTACTGACATTGTTTAGCAGCTTAAGAAGTCTTCTGGCAGTTTTTTGGGTCTTACATGTCTCTGCAAACAGAGATAATTTGACTTCTTATTTTTTATTTTTTGGTACCAGTTATTGAACCCAGGGCTACATAACAACTTAGCCACTTCACAGCCTTTTAAAAATATTTTATTTAGAGGGAAGTTCTTGCTAAGTAGGTTAGGATCTCACTAAATTGCTGAGGATGGATTTAAACTTGCAACCCTCCTGCCTCAGCCTCCTGAGCCACTGGGATCACAGGTGTATGCCACAATACCTAGGTTATTTTCTTATTTGTCTCCCTTTAATTACTTTCTGTTCCACAACTGCTCAACGCAACTTTTAGGGTCAACATTCCAAGACATAGGTGCAGGCATCAACTTCCTTGATAAGACTTGTAAAGCTCAAGAAACAAAACCAAGAATCAGTAAGTGGGATAGCATTACATTAAAAAGCTTTTGCATTGAAAATGAAAGAAATGTTGGGGCTAGGGTTGTGGCTCAGTGATAGAGCACTTGACTAGCATGTGCAAGGCCCTGGGTTCGATCTTTGGCACCACATAAAAATAAATAAATAAAATAAAGGTATCATGTCCATCTACAACTAAAAAATAAATATTTTTTTTAAAAAAGGGAAAAAAGTGTGAAAAGAGAGTCTACAGAATGGCAAAAAAAAAAAAAAAATGGCAGGTACTCTTCTGAAAGAGATTGAATATCCAGAATATATCAAGAACTCAAAAACTGAACATTAAAAAAATCAAATGATGTAATCAATAAATGAACAAATGAATGAAACAGACATTACTCAAAAGAAGAAATGAAAATGGCCGAGAAATAATATATATATATATATATATATATATATATATATATATATATATATATATATTTCAACTTTCTTATCAATCAGAGAAATGCAAATAAAAACTGCAATAAAATTTCATCTCACTTGGTTAGAATGGCAAGTTTCAAGAATATGATAGTCAGGCATAAAGAGCAATGAAATTATATAATTTTCAGGAAAATGGATAAAACTTGATACTATTAAGCTAAGTGAAAAAAGCCAAATTCAGAAGGTCAAGGGCCATATGTGGAAGCTGGAGAGGAAAAAAGAAAATAAAAGTGACGGGGGAATCTCATGAAAATCAAAGGGAGATCAGTAGAGTAGAGGAAAGAGGCCAGGGAGAGGGAGGAGGGGAGAGCTAGGGGAAAGACTGGGAAATGATATTTCATATTGTGTGCATGTACAAATTTGTAAAAACAAATCCCACTACTATGTACCACTATAATGAATCTGTAAAAATATGGAAAAAGAATATGAATAACAGTAATTACTGATGAGACTATGGAGAAAAAGTTACTCTTATATCATGGCGGGACTACAAATTAGTACAAACCATTTTGTAAAGCAATGTTGAGTTTCCTCAAAAGATGAAGAATGGAGCCATCATATAACCTGGCTATCCCACTTCTTGGCATTTCTCTAAAAGAGCTAAAATCAGCCTACTGCAGTGATACATGCATACCAATGCTTATAGCAGCACAATTCAAAATACCAAAGTTACGGAAGCAGCCCAGGTGTCTATCAAGAGAAGAATGGATAAAGAAACTGTGGTGTATACACACAATGGAGTTTTGCTAGGTTATAAAAAATAATGAAATTAATGCAATTTTTGATAGATGGATGGAGCTGGAGAATACCATACTATAGGGAGTAAGGTAGACTCAGAGACTAAAGGGTTTACAGTTTTACCCCATACATGGAAGCTAGAGAGAGAAAAGGAGCAATTAAAAGAAGGGAATCTAATAAATATGAAAGGGAGATCAGTAGAGGAGAGATAAGGGAAGGGAGGAAAGGAGGGGAAAGGGAAGAACTAGGGAATATAGTTGACCCAATTACACAATATGTACATATGAATATATTACAATGAATCCCACTTTTATGTATATGCACCAATGGGAAAAAAATACATGTAAATACATAGAAGGAAAACTAAAAGAGTAGAGGAAGGGGGGACAGATTCAGGAAGTAGGAGTTAAAGTAGAAGAACTGGGGAAAAGAACTAGGAAAATTATATCATGTGCACATATGAACATGTCACAGTGAATCCCATTATTATGTATAAATATATTATATTGATAAAAACATTTAAAAATGCCTAAGTAAAAAATAGAATGTCATTGTCACTTAAAAAATAAATCTGTAAATCTTCCCCATATGTAGTGGCCATGGCCTTCCGCCTTCAAAAGACATAGGGAGAGAGTACCTGGTTGACAGTCTCCAGTGACTGTAACTTTGGATCCACGGGGCACAGATGCCAAGACATCCTTTTTCTGTGCTGTTTTCATCCAATGACTGTACACAGCTGCAATAGGAGAAGCCATTCTGTCTTAGAGGAGAGTCACTGGACAGCCTGCTTTGGCTTGAGGACTTTCTATTGGTTTAGCCAAACCCTTTTTAGAACTGTGCTTTGGTCTGAGGCTTTTCCTGTCCGATCCTTATTTTCTTCTAACCACAGGTGGCCAGAGCTACATCCAGTCTTTCTACCTGCTGCTCTTCTCTCCTCTCTTCCTTTACTTTTGTATATATTATGGGTATTTTTATCCAATGAATATTTGGTATATCCAATTCCACTTTGGCATCTGCTTCTTGGGGACTCAAACTGACATGCCATGCCTTTTCTCTTCCAGGTGAAATACTCTCAATTTGTCAGTATTTCTGTAGTGCTTTGCAGATGTTCATCTTCCACATGCATCCCAGCTCCTCAGTGTCCTTCTTAAGCCAGGCACCCATGTAGAGCAAACGTTTTCCAGGGCGGTCTGAATAATGCAGAGCTTCACTTATTCTCAGTTCTTATATTCTGAGCACAATGTTTTCTTAATGCATTTTAGGATGACATTAACATTTTGGGCAGCCTTATCGCTTTTGATTCATGCTGAACATGTTGGAAACCAAATGAAGAGCTAGAATTCAAATAAAATTCAAGGATACTTCAGCTGTCTAATTCAAGCCCTTTGAAATTGGACTCCACTAAGATGAGAGGTTGTAATAAAATTCTTCCTTTCATGTTCTATACAGGCAATTAAAACTCTAAGCATAGGTGTTCAAGTCTGTTTCAAGTTTATTTTATTTGACATATTCAGACCATTCTACCATCCGTTATATTGGCTATTGCTTCTACTTCCTGCCACTTTGGAATTTCAGAAGTATAACATCAATATTGTAGCTATTGATCAAAATGAATAGTTACAACTGAGAAATCTCAAGCAATCTCTCTTCAGATTTAATCAGTCATTAGCTTTTGTAAAGCATCATTAATTCAATTACATAACTAAGCAATAATACTGTTTCCAACCTTTTCTATAACAGATATTCAAATGTCTTACATAGCACAGGTAGAATACATCTGAAAGTATTTTCTTCATCTATAGATGGAATGACTAAAAACATTATATGACATATTTTTAACCTATGTGGGTGTTCAATGTTTATTAATTTTTCTTAGAACATAAAATTAATCTCTGATGCTATTCTATAAATAGAAAAATAATGGAATATTTTGAATGTCTCAATAGTATCAACAGTTTATTTTGATATTGCAGTGTAAAACCATTAATAATATTTCAATTAATTGTATAAAAGACATTTTAATTATAAATGTATTCCATACGTTATGTGATTCAAAATAAGCACTTTAAACGTTATTTTATTAGAGAATCATGACAGATACAAACAGACACACCTCACTGAGAAGTGATAAATAATTCTAAGTGCAAGCCAAAGAAACCACTACAAGTGTGGAGGGAGAGTTCAGAGGAGGGGAGAAAATCTTTGCCAGCTGCTTCTCTGAAAGGAGAATATACAAAGAACTCAAAAAACTGAATGCCTAAATAAAAACAGCAGCAGCAACGACAAATGACCCAATCAATAAACAGGCAAAACAAGTAAAAAGACATTTCTTAAAATATAAACATAAATGGACAACAAATATATGGAGAAATATTCAACATCTCTAGCACCCAGGGACACGCAAATCAACACTGCATTAAGATTTTATCTCACTCCAGTCAGAATGACAATTATTAAGAATGATAAATATTGGTGAAGACGTGGGGAAAATGTATATTTGTACATTGCTGGTGGGACGGTAGACTGGTACAATCACTCTAGGAGGCAGTATGGAGATTCCTTAAAGCAATAGGAATGGAGACATTTGACCCAGCTATCCTACCCCTTGGCATTTATCACAAAGAACTAAAATCAGCATGTTACATCAATACAGTCACCTAAATGTTTATCTCAGCACAATTCACAACAGCTAAATTATGGAACCAACCCGGATACCTGTCAATAGATGAATGGATTAAAAAATTGTGCTATGTATACACAACAGAGTTTTGCTCAGCCATAAAGATTGAAATTATGGAATTTGCTGGTGAACGGATGGAAACACAGAACACCATGCTAAGTGGGATAACACAATCTCATAAAATCAAGGATCAAATGGGTTCTCTCATATGTGGAAGCTTGCCGCAGTCTGGCTGGGCACAAATCACGAGCCACTCACAGCTTTATAGATTCAAACAGCAACTCTTTATTCCCGAACTCACACCGGCCTTCTACAAACACGTTCTGGGGAAATCCACGTTTTCTGCCCAAATCCACACCCACTGGGCTTCTGTCTCCCAAATATATTCTGAATCCCATGAGAACTCAAGGGGAACTCAGGCAGCAGGATACGCCCTATTCTAAACGGGGAACGCCCTAAACTTGGATTATCCTAAACTGGGAACACCCTAAACACGGATCCGCCCTGGTCCTTGAGCAAGGTCACCTTACATGCAATGTCGCTGCAAAATGTCCTATTTCCACGAGTCCTTCCACTAAAGAAACATGGGGGTACGCTGGCAAGGAAATTGTCATACCTACTTGGCTGATGGCTCCCAGCAGAAGCTAGAGAAAAATAAAGGACATAAGGAGGGGAGGATCTGACATGATAAAGATCAAGGGAAGATCAGTAGAGTAGAAGAAGGAGATTGGGAGGCAGAGAAGAGGGATGGGAAAGGGTAAGAAATGCAGAATGATTTTTTTAAAAAATCATGCTGTATGCATGTATATCCATGGAATTTCATCTTTATGAGTAAGTAGAAAGAATCAATCAAAAATAACTAAAGAGTGGAGTAAAAGGAAGCTCAGTAGAGGAGAGGAAGAAGAATGAGGAGGGAGAAGGGGAAGGTAAAAGCGGGGTACATGAACTGAAAACATATTTCGTGTGTGTACCAATTTGTTAAGATGAACCCAATTACTACTATGTACAACTACAGTGCTCTAATAATTTTTTTTTTTTCTAAAAAAGAATTTTAACTGCAAGAAAATTTCAGTTATCCAGATTAAGGCTTCCTTAGGAAATATTTGTGAAAACTTTCAGCGTCTTTTATTTATTATTGTTAAAATTTGGTGATCTGTAACTGAGGATTATTTCACGCTCAGTAAGTTCATGTTTCTCATTGATAATCACATAGAATGTTGATAGTGGCATTCTTGTTCTACCTCCTCCCCCTAATCTTTTGATAATACAAAGTATTTGTGGATCTTAGGTAGGTTCATGAAAATACAATTTTTCAAGAAAAATATTTGAAGAGAGAACTAAATTGACACTAATACACTTATCCGAAAATTACCATGAAAAATATATTTTTGTAAGTGCTCCAAAATTTAAAGAATGTGTATAAACACACTCTTTTGCATATATGTTGTGTGTATACATTTACTAAACATGAGTAAACACATAAACACATTATATACTTATACACACATGTGTGTATATATACACATAAGCAAAAAATTAGCCATTGGGCAAAATTATGGTAAATTAAATAATCATTAAATTTTAACTTAGTATTTAAAATATGTTAGGTAAATCATTGCAGCTTAATAGGCTATTGTTGTTAGTCTTTATATAAAATTTGAAATATCCACTTTTATTTGTAAGAATATCTGCTGATTTATTCTTTTAAGCATTTTAATCAAATGGAGAATGAAGATGGCAAAATTAGACACAAAAATTTTGGATGTAGAAAAGATCTTATAGATATCTGTTAAATTGGCCATGCAGGGTAGTTATTCCCTATAATATACCCTAAAACATAAATTTTGGGATGGAAGAAACAGTTCTTAAAGGGGATTATTGAGTTTTATTTACAAGTATATAAAAATTTTAAATATACAGCTTGATGCATTTGGACAAATATAAGCACATGTGTGTCTATCACTACTATCAAAATATATATTTTCATCATCACAGAAAAAATTCCTTCATGTCATCTCTAGCTCCAGGCAATCTCAAGCGTACTTGTCACAATGTATGTTTACAACAATGTCACAATGTATTAGTTTTTTTAATAGTCTGTTCTATAATTGCACATGAATGCAATCATAATATATGCTCTTTGGTTCTGGATTGTTCCACCCAGCTTGTTGGAATTCATCTGTGTCTCCTGAGAACTAATATTTTGGGGTTTTTTTGTCTGAAAATTATTCCTTTGAATGGATAGCATATTTTACAAAACCATTTACATATTGATAGATTCTTTCCTTTTTTTTGGTTAATACAAAAAATTTTGTGTATGACTTCATTACATGTGTTTTCTTTACTGATTAATAAATATCTAGCAGTATAAATATTGTGGTGAGTATATGTATACCTTTATAAAATATATCCAGTTATTTTTCCAGAGTATTTGGATCTTTTTTTATAACTGATATGTGAGCATTCTAGTAACTCCACTTCCCATCAGCTCTTGCTGTGGTTGGCTTTTCACAGTTAGCTGTTCTACTGGGTATATAGAAGCATTTCAGTAAGAATTAATTTTCATTTCCCTTATCACTAATGAAATAAAGTGTCTTGGCAAGTGAATATTGACTAGTTTTGCCAGATTCTTTTTTGAAGTTTCCATTAAAACTACCTACTTTTATTGTTTTGTCTCATTAATTTGTGGAAGTTCTTTAAATATTCTGGATATTAATCTTTGAAATTTATGTGTGAGTTTTCTTCCATTGTTTGGCTTGTCTCCTCCTATTTTAGAAAGTAAAATAAGCCAATCTCAGAAAATCAAGGGTCAAATGGTTTAAATTTTTGCAAAATATAATTTTTCAATTTTTTATTCATGATATTTTGAATAAACAAATTTTGCTTTGCTTAAAACTGCAGAAATTTTCCCTGTGTTTTATTCTAGAATTTTGCAGTTTTAACTTTTTATGTTCAGGTCTATGATTTATTTTGAGTTAAACTTTGTTTGTATTGTATGGCACAATGGTTGAAGTTGAATTTTCTCCACATAAATCTATCTTGTTCTAGCAGAATTTGCTGAAAGACTGTTCTTTTCCCACTGAATTAAGTTTGTTAAAAACAGTTGCCCATATTTGTGTGAGTCTATTTCTGTACTCTATTCTGCTCCATTGAACTGTAAATCTACTTGTACATGAATTCTACACTCTCCAAATACCTGCAGTTACAGAGATATAAACTTTAAATCCTGTAGCTTAAATCTCCTGTTTTGTTCCCTTTCAAAAAATTATTTTGGCTACTTTAATCTTTTTTGCTTTCTCTTACATATCTGAGAGTCATCTTGTCTAATTGTCCATTTTTAAGCAGTATTTTGGGATTTAAATTGATACATTCATTATTCTTAATTGAGGGTAATTGACATGGTGACAGTGTTGAGGTTTTTCTTCTTCTTTTCTTTTCTTTTTGTGTACTGAGGATTGAGCCCAGGGGTGATTTATCACAGAGTCACATCCCTAAGCCTTTTTTTAGTATTTGTTTTGAGACATGGTCTCCATAAGTTGCTTGGGACCTCCCTAAGTTGTTGAGGCTGGTCTTGAACTTACAATCCTCTTGTCTCATCCTCCTTAGTCCTTGGGATTGCAGCAGTGTGCCACTGTACCTGGCAAAAGTGAGTTTTTTAATCCTTAATCATGTTGTGATATGTCTTTTCACTTATTTAGGTCTTCAGTATCTCTCAGCAATATTTTGAGATTTTTCACTATACTATAGATTATGTACACATTTTTTGAAAATTTACAGCTACACAGATAATGCATTTGTATGTTAGAATAAACAGTATTTTATGAATTTTACTTTGTTATAGTTAATTGTTACTTTTTATAAAATGAAATTAAGTTTTTGTGCATTTTCCCAGTGTGCTGAAAACTTGCTAAAATCACTTATTAGTTCTAGCAGTTTCTTAATAGACATATGATTTTCCATGTAAATAACTAGGCTAAATATAAATAAAAGCACATTTATGTCTTCCTTTCTAACCTGCATATATGCCTTATTTATTTTTCTTATCTCCTTCCCTGGGTAGTATAATCCAAATAAAAGTGATCAAATCCTTGCCCTATTTTCATTTTTGGAGAATACATTCATTCTTTCACCATTAAGTATTATGGTAGCTGTAGGATTTTTATGACTATCTATATTAATTTGTTTTCTGTTACTATAACAAAGTATCTCTGAGACTGTGTTCTTTGTAAAGTATAAAAGTTTATTTAGGTAACATTTCTGGGGATTGGCAAGGGTAAAGGCCTGGCACTGGAATCTGGTGAGGGCCTCCTTGATGCACAATAAAATGGTAGAGGTAGTACATGGGAAGACAGCAAGTGTACTAGCTGAGGTGTGTCGTCTTATAAGGCTACCAATGCCATTATGACAACTCCACCCTCACAATCTCATCTAATTCAATACCCTCCCTAATGCCCCACGTCTGAATATCATTGGCGTATCAAATTGAGGATTTAGTTTCATGAACTTTTGGAGAACACATTCCGACCATAAAAATATCCTTTATTAAATTTAAGAAATTCCTTTCATCCATAGTTGGCTGTATTTTTTTTAAATCAAAGTATGTTTAAATTTTTGTGAAGTGCTTTTTACATATCTGTATGTATGATACCATAAAATTCATCCTTTTTCTGTTAATGGTTTGAATTGCACATCAACCTTACATCTCTGCAATCAAGTCTACTTTTCATGTTACATTGTCCTGATGTTGCTGGATGGTGTTTCTTAATTTTTTATTAAGAATATTAATTCCAGGGCTTGGATGGTGCTCAGTGGTAGAGTATTTGCCTAGGATATGGGAGGTCCTCCATACCTAACAGCACAAACATACACACACAAATAATATGACTTTCATGTGTACAGGCAGAAATATGACTCCCTCAAATATGCTCACGTCAGAATCCCCTCAACTTGTGAATATGCTGCACTAGAGAGCAAAAAGAGTGCTTTGCAGATGTGGTGCAAGTTAAGAACTCTGAGATGGGGAGATTATTATGGATTTGCAGGGTGGGCAAAGCTAATCTTGTGAATCTGTAAAAGCAGAGGAATTTTCCTGGCTGTGTTCAGAGAATGTGATGTTGCCAGCCTTGGAGATGGAGGAAAAGAAAGAGGCAAGAAGTGCATGGATGTGACGAATGAGGGTAGTCTCTAGAGGTAGGAGACACCATGAATGGACGCCAAGTTCTGGGAGCACCAAGAAGCAGTGCAGTCTTGCCAGCCTGTTAGAGTTCTGCCCTATAGAACTGGAACATAATAACTTTGCATTGTTTAAGCTGCAAAATTTATAGAATTGTCTTCCAGCAACAACAGCAACAACCTCCAAAACAGTTGCCATTGTACATGAAAGATATTTTTCTGTAGTTGTTTGTTTTCTTCCATCATATTATTTACTGAGGTAAAATACTTGTCTTCTACAATGAGGAAAGTAGTGAATGCTATCGTTAAACTTTGTAGAAAACACTGTGTAACTTTGCATAATTTCTTCCAGACTTGCTTGCTATTTCTTAACCTGAACTCTTAATGAGCAAGTTATATATATAGTAAAACTAAATTTTCTTCATGATTACAGGGCTATCAAATTTTCCAATTTTTCTTCTGTCATTTTTATAAGTGCAACACATTTGTTTAACTTATTTAATACTTGAATTAGTTGGAATAATGTTGATTGTAGAGTACTTTTGTGATTTTTTTAAATGACTGTAGGATTTGTAGTTATATCCCCTCTTTCATTCTAAATTATTAACATGAATCTTTCACTTTCTCCTTGCCTATTGTAGATAAAAGTTTATCAATTTAATAAACATTTTGAAGTACTATCTTTTAGATTTTTAATTTATTCTCTAGTTTGTTTGGTGTCTGTTATGAATTTCTGCTTATATGTTCATCATATCCTTCTTTCTATGCACTTTGGAGTGGACTTGTTTGCCTGTTTGTTAAAATGGAAACTTAGAACATCAATTTTAGATCTTTCCTAATATAGACATTACAGCTACATATTTTCTTCTCTACTCACTATTTCATTTCCATTTCCAACATGTTAGCTATATTTTAAAATAATTTTTCAGTGAAATTACTTTTGTTTTCTTCTTTCACCTGTGGAATATTTAGAAGAGTATTGATGAATTTTCTAATATTGGCCATTTTTTCCAGACAATATTTTTCAATTCACACATTTTTCTGTTGTATTTCTAGTTTACTTTCAATGTAGTCAAAGAACATACATTTGTACAATTTCATTACTTTAAAATATACTGATAATAGTTTTATGACACAGTTTGTATAATATAATGATATTTTCCTGTGCATTTGAGTGGACTACATTTTACACATAAAGAATGCAGTGATTCCAAAGTATGATTTATGTCAGGAGTCAACAGTGATCAAACGTTCTATACAGTTATTGATTTTATATCTACTTATAATTGCTAGAAGTTGATAATCGGAATCTCTAAATACAATGCGATGTGTCCACTTCTCTCTTGGGTCCTTTTGACTTAGCTTTAAAAGGTTTGTAGCTCTGTTATTAAATGATTACACATTTACGATTGTATTATCTCTTGATGAATTGAGCTGTCTTCATTGTAGATGTCCCTTTCTTCTGTAGCAGTGTTTCTTCTCATGACCTCTAGCTTCTTGAATGTCACTACAGATATTCCAGTCTTCTTATTGCCCATGATTGCATGATGTAAATTTATCCATCCTTTGGTTAAACCATTTGGTAATTTTATATTACTATCACAGTAGCATTTTTATGCTGACAGCATATAGTTGATGGTTGCTTTTGATTAACTCTGAAAATCTCTTGACATTTAATTGAAAAATTTAAGCCTTTTTGCTCTATTGTGATTTTCAAAGAAAAACAGGGTTTACACTTATCATTTTGGTGCTTGATTCCTATTAGTCTTACCTGTTCTTTATTTTTTTATTCTTCTTTCCTAGTTTTATTTTATTTTGGACTGAAAACTTTACGTATTCTTGTTATTCTCTGTCTGGACTTTCCTTAGTGGTTGCTATATGGTTTAAAATATACACTTCAAATCACCATAGCTGTACCATAATGGTATACCACAACATGAATGATGTACAAAGCTTTCAGCAGCACCCTCCACTGCCTCCTAGACTTTGTTTTTGTTGCCATCCATTTTACTTCTACGTGTATTATAAGTTCCCCCAAACTTGCTTGCTATTTCTGCTTTCAACAATTGTTTTGAAAATAAATTTGGAAAGAATCCTCTATGGGTTCCCATTCATTTAACCCTTCTTCCAATCTTCATCACATTTACATATTTGAGTTCCTTCTAGCCTCATTTTCCTCTAGTATAAAAAGCTTCATTAACACTTCTTATAGTGTCGTTCAGCTGCTGATGAACTCTTACTTTAATTATGTCTGAAAAAGATATTTATCTTATTCTTAGTTTTGAAGGGTTTTCTATGATTTAAAACTTGAGCTACCCAGGCTTAACAATTGACTTACATTTCTACTGAAAGATACACTTTCTTTCTTTCTTGTGTGCATTATAGCTCTTCTCAACTGCTGAGTGTAAGAATTTTTTCTTCATCAGTGGGATTCAGCAATTTGAGTTGATGAGATATGTAGTGATTTTATTAGAGCTTACCATTCTTGGTGGTAATTAAGTTACTGAATATGTGGTTTTATATTTTTCACCCTTAAAAAATTTTGACCATTACTTTTCAAATTTTCTTTAGTTCTTTTTTCTCCATCATTTTCTTCTAGGATCTCAAATTCAACATTTAGTTATCTCCCAAATCCTCACAGCTCTACTAAATTTTATTTTATTCCTCTCTGTGTTTAATTTTGTAGATTCTATTGCTATGTAGTCAGTCCATTGATCTTTTTTTTTCTGTGCAGTGTTCAGTCCAAATCTGGTAAGCCCATTCTTATGTTTCCCATTTTAGACATTATATTTTTCATCTCTGAACTGTTGATTTGTTCTATTATAAAATATAAATCTTTCATGTCTCCTCATTATGTTCATGTTTTCTTTTAAATCCTTCTGTAAGTGATAAAAGAGCTTAAAAAGTTCATATCTACATATTTTATCTTCCCTGTCATTTCTGTGTCTGCTTCTATTTACTAACTTTTCTTATGTTTGTAGGTCGCATTTTCCAACTTCTTATCAAGTACATTACTTTTTATTGGAAACTACATATAGTAATATTATGTTGTTGATAATTAACACTTGATGTTTTTTTCTTTAAGAGTGTATGAATTTATTTGTTTATTTAGGTAGACAACTAAGTTATTATGGGTAAGCTTGATCCTTTTGAATCTCATTTATAAACTTTATTGGAATGGATCTAAGTTAGTTTCGTGTCTTAAGCAAGCTTTAATTCAGGATTAGTGTGTCCCTTAATCAAGGTATGGCCTTTCTGCAATCTCTATACAATGTTTAGTATAGTCCACCAAGTGTCTCTATTTTGCTTAGTTGAAATTCAAACGTCTCCCAGCCTGATGTGAGTTGTGGAAATCACTCTGCATAGTAATTCTTTGTCTTATAAATGTTTGCTCCACACATGTGTATCTTAGTACTCAGCGTGATTTATGGGAATGCTCCTGTGTATCCCTGGAACTCTTTTACAACCCCTCCCTTTTCCTCTGTGCTCTTTCTTAAAATGCAGGCATCTCAGCTCCTTTATCAAACTGGCAGGACCATTGTGTTGTGCTTGGATTTCTTCCCTTTACACCATCGTCTGGAAAAGGTGCCAGGTAGAAATTTTAGATGAGCACCATGTAACCTTATTTTTCTTCTAAGACTACACTCTTATACTATTCATTGTTTAATATTTAAATTCAACTCTTTCATATAGTTCATATAGCTTTGTCCAGTTTTCAAGTATTTCTTTTTATGGTGAGAGGGCAAGTTATTCTTCAATGTATTAAGACCAACACTGGGTTTTGAAGAAAAAATTGCTTTTGACCTCTTCTTGAAGTTGCATTATAAAAGATACTTTTTCTCTTATTGAAAACCTAAATTATGTCACATTATGTTTTAATATATTCAACTAGAATTTTGCTTCCTATAACATGCTCACAGATTACAGCTGTATGTTAAATCTTTAGGACTTAGCTACATGGTTTAGGTCTATCTTTTTTTTTTTTTTTTCTTTTCCACATGACAGCTATTTAAAATTTGAGGACAAAAAGTACTTTCTTTCCCAGAGATGATGTTCCAAACCCTTCATACTTTTGAACACTTTGGTTACTATCAGGTTAGTAATATTTTTTTTCCTGAAATAGATGGTCCAAGAATAAAAACAGCATTCCAGATGTGTTCTGTTGAAATCATGCATATAGTATTGATCTTATATTATCAAATAACTAATAGTTTTCATTTAATGCACTCTTACTAACATACTACCATGGAAGCTACATAGCTTCAACAAAATATCTCTTTCAACCTTTTTCTCATTAGGAAATAAAATCTGTGTTATGAAATCATGGAATTCGAGGTAGAAGTGCTGTTGGGCACACCTGATGTGCAGGTCCTTCCTGTGTTAGAGGTTTCCTTGCCTTCCTGCCTGCTTGCAGTGAAGCCCAGGTTCCTGATGGTGCAGCTCTCACCATCTCTGGCTCTGTCATTTTCTACTCCAGTAATGTGTCAAACACTTCATAAACAAATTTCTTTCAGGCATTTTTTATTCATGATATTCTCTTTGCCTTGTCTGCCCTTTCTGTCAAGTTTCTTAGCTAAGTGTTACATATTCTTAAGGAATCCTCACAAATACTGAGTCATCAAGGAAGAATTTAGCTTCTTTAATCACTGAGGATGGGTTAGATGTCCATGTCCTTTAGTCATAATCTGAATAATTGTCATTTCATTTAAGACATTTTATCATAATTTCCAAACTGCTTGCCTATCTGGAACACTGACTGGAATTATTTACCTTTTTATCACTAGTATTTAGTAAAACATTCAGGAAATAGTATTGGTGAAGTAAATGTTTATTGAAGAGAAAATTGCATTTTAAAGGAATTCCAAAAATTTAATTGACTTTTCTTATAAAAGAGATAAACTTGAAAATCATTCTACATGAAACATCTTGGTTTAATATTTGAATATTTAGCCTTTACCTGTTAAACAAAGTCCATATAGACATGCATTTTTTTGCTTGGAGAGGCCACATGTTTTCCTAGGAATCAGTGCTAGGTAAATGTTTAGGTATTATGAATTTACTGGGGAACGTAGCCTCTGGAGGCAGAAGAGAGGAAATAGGGAAGTGAGATAGGAAAGAAAGCAAACATGAAGGAGTGCATGATTGAGTTAGCAATCACTTGACACCAAAGGCAATGATTGTTTAGTTTGTCAGGACTATTCTGGAGAGGCTGATGCTCTACTAGTTATAGACAGTTCTGGGGAGAGAGAGGGAGAGAATTCATCTGCCTGGCTGATTTTTGGTCTGAGATTGGTTCCAAGGGGAATAATTCTCTGTGCTTCCGGATTAAACATGCATGACTTTCAACTGGGTCCCAGGATATCTTAAATGTCAGGAAGGATTTGTTTCAATCTGCTTCAATTGCACCACGGCTACCTGAAAAAATACCTCGTAACTTCTCTTGTAGCTCATTTGCTTTATTAGGTTTTGACATAGTAGAGTTGAGTCCTTCTTAAATGTGCAACGACATGCTGATTCTTACCAAAGTATTTTGGGAACTAAAATTGAAAAAAAGAAGTAAGGTGTTCATTCAAAATAGAAAAGTAAAATGCATCAACACTATTTCTCTCTTTATTTCCTAAATATAAGACAATGAACTGAAAAGCATTTCTGTGGAAGTACTTTTGTCCTTAGGGCATCCTAAGGAGCTTTGGTAGTCATTTTTCTTTGTAATTTTCAGAAATTCTAAATTGTTTCATGTTCCTTAAATTAAATGATTATCATTTCCCAATTTCTGCTGTTCAAAAATATAGCATACTAAACATATTTTGCAGTGGGTTATTGCATGACATGAAAACAAAATTGAACATAGAAACAAAGTCTAAATTTTAATTCTATTAACAGCTTTTCAAAGATAAGCATAGTTAAAAGTTCGGTATATGTTCTTCCAGAAATGCTTTCGGGGAAGGTGGGGAGATACTGGGTATTAAACCCAGGGGTTCTTTACCACAGAGTTACATTCAAAGTCTTTTAAAAACATTTCTATTTTGAGAGAAGTTCTTGCTAAGTTGCTGAAGATCTCTCTATGTTGCTGAGTCTGGCCTTGAGCTTGTAATCTACTGCCTCAGCCTTCTAAGTCATGAGTTACAGGCAAGTACCATTTTTTAATATAGCATATGTGTTCACTTATACCTCAGGAAATTATTCTATATTGACTGCTTGGTCAGAAATCGTGGGGTCAGCAGCCTGATATCTTGACTTTGCTTATAAACTGGACTGTAATAAAGATACTATAAAATGAAGGTCTATTAAGGGCTAAGAGGACTGGAGAAGGATGAACAAAACTTGTTAGAAGAGCAGGTCAAGGAAAGGCCAGAGCTGGGGCCTCCAGAGTCACCTGAGAGGGTCTAAGAGGAAGAAGAGGTAGATTATGGGTAGCAGCTCATTTTATTCATGTTCTAGCTGGAAGGACTTTCCTGGAAGAATGCCCTTGTTAATCAGCTTGCCTTTAGCTCTTGCCTTTGTGCTCCGTGCCAGAGATTTCCTACAACCATTAAGGAAGTCTAGTTTGTTAGAGAAGCCTTTCTGAGATTTTTCAATGGATTTTATCATATGAGCTTTCTCTCTACTCCCTCCTCTGAAGAACCTCTGTATTTACACCTTTCCAAATTTCCTGTTTGTGATTTTGTCGACTTTTAAGAGGTCTCTATGGTGGCTGTTTAGTCTGCAGCAGCTGTCAAATCTTTTACATCTGCTGACCAAACTTGATAATTTCTGTAAAATAGTGCGACAGACCTTAAGGTGATGGAGGCGAGGTGATACTGCCTGGATCGCAGTCTGGGCCTGGCAGTAAACCTCGTTTCCCGTTGGAATTCGTGTACTTTCTGGCCCTTGTTCTGAAGTGACTGAGTGAGGACGGATTTCTGGGACCAAAGATACATTGTACCTTCCAACGCACTTGAATTTACCTGGACATTCACACCTCCTTCTGGGCCTTCTACCCCTCCAGGGTGATAATGAGGCCTGGCTTCAGAAGTCCATAAAAAAAATACATCCTACAACTCTCTATGACAAAACCATCAGAGTCTGAGTCCCAGACTGAAGGTGGGGGTGCCGTTCTCACAGCCCCACGCTTGGCGCAAGAAGCTGGTAGCCTGAGGCCCTGGAGATAATGGAGAGATGCCCTGGATGTGCCTGCTTCCTCCAGTCTCCAAATCCTTCCTGCTCAGCTTTCCCTGCTATATCATTTTATTTTCTTTGCACTCCACACCCAATGAGAACCGGTGTATATACCATGAAACAAGAAAGATTTTGCTTAGATGAAACTTAGTGAAGAAGACGGGTCATAACAAGGAAAGAGAAGAGGTAGTTACAAGTGGTGGTAAATTGCATTAAAGAAAGTAGATGAGATGTCACAAGACTATTCGGACAGGAAGTTCTTGAAAGAGGTCACCTACTAGCAGCCTTAATCCACATGCAGCCCCATGCAAATGAACACATTCATGGTCTAGTTGTAAGTTCAGTTTGAGGATGAAGGTGTGACTTTCCTGAAGGCCCTCATTCTGTCCACCACTGGAAAGCAGGCCTTGCAGCGGGTGTATGGGAGGACCACTAGGGTGAGCTGTAGATGGGGAGGTAGGGTCTCTTCTACTTTGATAAAGAATTTGGATTTAAATGAAAAGCAGCCATGTGAGTGTTTTAAGAAGGACACGTTGTGATGAGATGTAAGTATTTAAATGACCATCTTAAACAGGATTTTATTGCTTACGACAATGATTTATTATTGGATGTCAGTTCTTCAACAGGAAAGAAAAATCATGGGCTGATTGGTAGAGTGCAGGCTTAGCACGTGGGAGTAACCGAGTTCCATCCTCAGCACCACATAAATAAATAAGCAAATAAATAAATAAGCAAATAAATAAATAAATAAAGGTATTGTGTCCATCTACAACTAAAAAAAAAAAGTTTCAAATAACCCAGTATATGTTCCTTTGTATATACTCTACCCTATTTGTTCAACTTTCATGTTTTAAAATTTATTATTTTTAAAACATTTTACCTTAGAACTGTATAATTCTCATGAGGTCTAACCTTAGGTAGTCTGCACAATTTTCAACATATTTCATGTGATATAATTTATTATGTTTAGCTAAATTAAATGCTTTGACTTTTAAAAAATCTGACAAACTAGTAAAAGCTTTTCATTTTAAATTTGTTTACTTAATAGCTTTTTGGTTTTCCAGTCAGATAATTTTTGTGTAACACCTATTCTTTCATATCTACTCCCCACATATAACTTGTTTTTGAATTTTTATTGGTCCTTTTTAGTTATACATAACATTGGGATTCATTTTGACATAATTATAAAAATGGAATATAATTTGCTTTAATTTGGTCTCCAGTACTTCTGCTCTCCCTCTCTTTTATTTTTCCCCTGTTCATATATATATATAAACTTAGTGTCCTGTGGATGTGCATGATGGTGAAATCTGCTATGGTATACTCATATATGTACTCAGGGAAGTCAGGGCAGACTCATTCCACTGTTCTTCCCTTATCCTTTCCCTCCTCCCTCCCCCTCAACCCCCTTTATCTACTTCATTGATTCTTCTTCTATTTTGGTAGAACTCTCATTTCCTTTTTCCTCCTCTCTATCTCCCCATTCTTCTCTCTTTCCACACTTATTTTGAACTAGTTTCTATTATCAGAAAAAAAAAAACATTTGATCTTGATTTTCTGGGTCTGCCTTATTTTATTCAGCATGATAATCTCCAATTCCATTCATTAACCAGCAAATGCCATGATTTTATTTCACTTTAGGACTGAATAATACTCCACTGAGTATACAGACCATATTTTCTTTATCTGTTGTTTTGAAGGTCACCTAGGTTGGTTCCACAGCCTGGTTATTTTGAGTTGTGAAAGATGGATATGACTGCGTCACTGTAGTATGCTGATTTTAGATCTTTTGGGTATATTCCAAAGAGTGGGTGCCTGGGTCATATGGTGGTTCTATTCTAGTAAAACTTATTTTTTAAATCAATTACACTGTCAGAAGCTTATAGGACAGAACTAAAAGGTGTAGATATCAATCAGTAATGCATTATTAAATTATATTAAATGTATTATGTTAATGTTGTAATTTTTCTTCATTGATGTGTAAATGCAATGAATTATATCACTATATCTCCTCAATATTGAACTATGTATACATTCCTGGAACAAATGAACACTGCTTTTTAGGTAGCATAATCTTTCCCTTCTGTTGTAATTTATGTAATAATATGTACCATAAGGATATTAATAAATCATTTATATGTATGAATGGTATTGTTTTATCATTTTATGCTTTTTTGTTGTATATTAGAGTTACAGAAAGTTTATAAAAAGCATCTGAAGAGTCTCAGTTTTTTCTATGCTCTGGAGCAAAATAAACATCTTGATCCTTTGGTTAGACTTACCTATATATAAAATCTTATGGATCTGGTACCTTTGTTTTAGCTCATTTAGGTTCTCTAAACCTTTTTGTGAGATAAAATTGGTATCTATATTTTCCGATGAATGGATGGTGTAAATACACATATTTTCATTTACAGATTTAGTGGTGTAATGCTGTATTTTTTTTCTGTACAATGTTTTAGCATTTAATCTTTATCTCTGAAATTGTTTTTTGTACTTTTTTTTTTTTTTTTTTTGTAGCAAGGATTGAACTCAGGGATATTTTACCACTGACCTATATCTCAGTACTCTTTATTTTGAGAGAGGGTCTCACTAAGTTGCTTGGGTCTCACTAAATTACTGAGGTTGCTTTGAACTGATGATCCTCCTGCCTCAGCCTCTGGAGTTGCTGGGATTGCAGGCTTTTTGTACACTTTATTCCTGAGTGTGTTTGCAAGGTTTTTTTTTTTTTCTTTCTTTCTTTTGAAAAGCAGCTTTCTTTCATCAGTTATACTTACTTCAAACATGAATTTCTTCTTTACTTTTATTCTTTCCATCATCTAACTTCTTTGATAGAAGACTGACTATAGAGCACATGTGGGCAGATAGCTTTTGAGAGAATGAAGAACCCACATTCTACTGAAGGAGAAAGAAAGAAAGCATGTATTTAAAAAATGAATGTATTTCACTCCTTAAGACAGAATGTTTTAAAATTTCAGCACTTATATTTTTATATCCCTTTGATTCTTTTTTGATTCATTTGTCATAGTGTCTTGTCCTTGATTTATGGATGCCATATGTCTTCAATTTCCAAGGAGAATAATAGCATTCTTTCTACTTTCTTGTTTTAACCCCATGTCACTAGAAAAATGGCACTTTCTGTATTTGTTTCAGATTATTTTCAGAATGTTGTGTGTCCCCTAGTGTCTCATCATCTAACAAGAGCACCAGTTTTTAGAATGGATGGTGTAAATACACATATTGCAACTGATGTAAACTTCTTCATTAGAGTACTGAGCCAAGAATCTAGGTAGCCTTGTAAACAGGTAAGTCTATTTGCCTTCTTTCTGTGCTACAAAGTTAATTTGCATTTCCACAAACACCTATTTTGGGCCATACCAACACATTGTTGCTTACTTTGCTTTTTTTAATTTTAATTTTTTTGTGAGGAGACAGTTTGACACTGATACTTTGAGAAAACATTCTTTTCCTTGCTGTGGTAAAGTTGTCAAAGTTCTTTGGCTTCCTTCTCATTGCCTACTCTCTAAACGGACCATTTTTCAGCCCTCTGATGGGGGAATATTAGGAGTTTCTGTTTTGCCTGAATTTTCATTGCCAGTGGTAAGAGTGCAGGGAAAGGATTTACTGGAGAAATTAAAGTTTCTGGAGATTTTTATTGCTATGTTGAGTTATTTCATCCTGTATGTGTGCTGGGGATAAACATTGGCTGGGGACTTATTAATTTTTCCTCTCTCTTCTAAAGCCAATAGTCAAAGTCCACTTTGGAAAAGCTCCCACTTTTCTCAGTGATTAAATCACATTTAAGCATGGTGTAGATGTTACAGTTAGTGGCTTTGTGTGTCTGGGAGTGGGACAGTTCATAAAGTCATGCTGCAAACTCCTGCAGGGTCTCCCTGTCCTTACTCTTTCAACCCTGAATTAGTTTTATTTAGTTAAAAAAAAATTATGTCTAACCTTTAGGGAGACTTTATTTCTGCATGAGTTCAGTAATGAGTTATGTTCTCTAGTAATCATCACCAGGAAGGGGAGCAGAAAGGGGAAGGGAAGATATTGGGAATGTATTATATTTTATGTATGTGTGAGCATGCCACAATGAAACCCACTATTCTGTATAACTAATACTCATAAATAAAAAATATTGCTTCTTTTTAATTGATAGTACAAGTCTCTATATGATTTCTTTCTCAGTTTTCTTACCTGCCATCTCTTGTTGCTGATCAAAATGACATTTAGTAAAGAACATAGATTTACCAATTTTATTCCATCACAAAATAGGAAGTGGAAATTGTGTCCACTCGACAGTTTAAATTTTTTAATATCTGTTCCTTCAAAAATTTCTTTATGGGGCATTCCAAACTCTTAGATGTCACTCAGTGATGCATTTTGCCATGCTTTTAATGTATACTACAGATTTTTAGTCAAGAATGTGTTAGTCTGTGGGAGCTCAGTGATGGTGAACATTTTTTCTTTTTTTAGGCATTTCATTGAAATGAGTGGAGTTAGTCGTCCTTTTTATCTTGAAGAATATTTTTCAATCTTTAGGAATCAAATTCTGTGCTATTCTGTAAATGCATCCTATATTTTCCACAGTTACATATGACCTTGCTGGAAAACTCAGGACCTAGAATCTAACTCCTCCAAAAACTACTACATTATTCCAAAAAGCCTGTTCTACCTTTGAAGCTATCAGATAAGGCTTTGTTCTAACCTTCCACATTCAGGTAGGCAATGTATTATTTAGCTATGTTTTGCAGATGTAGCAAATGAGACTCATAACATTTAAATATTTCTCCAGATAACTAGTTAGAAATAACAGAACCCAAAGGTATATTTTTAATATAGCTGGGCTTCTTCCCTACAGAGGTGTCTAAATTTAGGGTTTAAAGAAAATGTAGTCAATACATATTTTATCCCATATTTAATTTGAACAGTGTATCAATATAGAGAGGGGAGATGCACAGAAGGAAATAAGGCATGATTCTGAAGGGTTTGCAATTATCTGGTTGAAGAAGGAAGCAATGAGGCTTTAAAATTATCTACATCACTGTGCTCATTGACAGAGAAAAACATCATAAACAGAATAGAAATCAAAACCAGAATAGAAAGGTACACATAAGCCCAGGCTTTTATTGTCAGGACAGCATCTTCATGATATAACGGAGCAGGAGCTGCCTCAGGAATATTAACTTACAAGTTTCCTGAAGCATGCTGGAGAATTTGATCTCTCTAAAACCATTGTCTGTCTCATGTAATGTGGATGCTCCCTGCGATCCTGATGGCTGCTTGGCTACCGTTCTTGACCGTGGCATTTGGCATTTGCCCCACTTGGCTCTGAATTTCCTCAACCCCTGGCTGCCCTGCCCACTCCTGTGACCCAGGTCTTTACCAGGAACTGAACCTGCTGCTTACTCGTTGCTTTTTAGTACTGACTCTGCAAATCCCTGATCTAAATTCTGCATAGCCTGGCAGTAAGTGCCAATGGGGACATATGTAGGCAAAGCAAATGGAGGGTTATATAACTTCCCAAACTACTCTTGCCAAATTCATTTCAGACAGAAATATTTATTTTGCTATGAGGGAGGTATATAGAAAATTAATCTTTTGATCAGAGCTCTAACAATATTTCTAAGATTCATTAGGCCATACAATATTGGGGTCTTTGATTTGCTGTTTTAGCTTGCAGTTATTACCCTATGTACTAATTAGAAAAATAATAAAATATAATCTGTAACTCAGAGATCTTTTGTAGGAAAGATAGCTGAAAAAATAGGAAATCTCAAGTGATATTCTGGGCATATGTTAATATACAACAGTGAGGTATATTTAATAATGTAAAATTTTCTTGCTGTTATTTGGATGATTCAGGATTATATTAAAAATCCCAATAAACATAGTCAGCTCCATGTTATGCAAGCATCTGGCTTGGAAGCAAATCTGTATTTTACCCTTCCCCGCCTTCCTTCCTCCCTTCTTTTCTTCCTTGTTTCCTTCTCTCTTTCTGTCGTTTTTAAGCAGGATATAATATCACTGTGGACAGTTGTTAGAAGAATGTCCATTTCCAAAATAGGGACTAATTATGATCAATGTCTTCAGGGAAGTCTTTCACAAAAAATGTTTTCTACAAAAGGGGATATTTTTCTTCTTGTCTCTATAAGGCAGCTCTTAAACAATGTGAAGCAGTTCCCATCTCTACTCTTCTATTGTAAGTATAAATCATCGAAAATAGAATGAGGTCAAGCTTTACAACTGTTCCAGTTATTGTTGATCTCTACCTAGAGTTCCCCAAACATTAGTTATTTGTATAGGTGTGCAATGGTATTTCATTATACTTTTGATTTATATTTCCCTAATCACTAAGGAAGTTAAATATCTTTTGATGTTCGTCTTTGCCATCAGTGTCTTTCCTGATGACAGTGGCGAGTTTACTAAAAATTTTTGCCCAACTTTTTTTGGTTGCTTTAATATTCAGTTGTAAAACTTCTTTATGAAATCTGGATACACATTCTTGATCAGATGTGTGTTTACAAAAGCACTTTATTTTAGTCTGTGGCTTGTCTCCTAATTTTCTTAAAAGTGCCTTTCAAAGAGCCAGAGTTACAGATTTTGACTGATTCTAATTTATAATATTTTTATGGTTGATGCTCTTCTGTCTAGGAAGTGTTTTCCTAATCGAAGTTGTGAAGTTTCTCTTCTGGATTCTCTTCAAGAGATTTTATCACTTAAGGTTTCAAAATTAGACTTGTGAGATATTTCAGTCACTTTAGAAAACAATTTGATAGTTTCTGATAAGTCAAATTTACCTTTAGTATATGATCCAGCAATCTTATTTCTAGCTATTTTCTCAAAAGGAATGAAGACATAGATCTGTTTCAGGGGAAATGATGGCCAGCATCTTTTTGCAGAATTCTTTCTGCCCAGGGGAATCTAAGCCACCTTAAAACTTACTATCTCAGATAATCAGCAAATAACAAAACACAAATACTCAGAAATATATTTACAGGAAATGAAGCCCCTTGATAGATCTAGTTCACATGAGTTCTGAAACTAGACAAAGACAAGATGGCTCCGATGGTTATTTAAGGGTGTACATCAAAGGCAGGGATAAGGTTTCAAGGGCAGAGTCTTGCTTGTGATGTCTTGCAGTCCAAAGGTTGACATCTTAGCAGGTCACATCCATCTCAGTTGCTGGGTGGGCCAGAGCAGAGCAGGAAAGAGATTCACATTGTCTCTGAGCAATGGACCAGAGGAAGTGTCCACTGGCCATTCCCAGATACCAGATGTCTCTATCCACGAGGCTTCCATGTGCAGTGACCCACATGCAACCCATGGACGGCTCGTGACAGATATGCACAAATATCTACACATAAATTTTTATATAAATGTTACTTAAAATTGCCTACAATTGGAAACAGCTTATGATGAATAGATAACCAATTGTGTATGCATGTGATGAAAGTAAGGGATAAGCTATTAATATGTGTAGCAACATGGTTGCAGGCCAAAAGCTTTATGCTAATGGAAAAATACAGACACAACTGACACACAGTATGTTATTCCATTTATAAGACATGTTAGAAAAACTCTAGGCACAGAAACCAATTATCAGTTACCAGGGCCTAAGGGTCAGGGAAAGGGATGAATTTCAATATGACACAAAGGAATTTGGGGGTATGTGTGAAAATGATCTGTGTTTCAATTTTGTTGTTGATTATGAGACTTTAATTTATTGGACTGTGCATCTAAAATGTTGAACTTCTCTGTGTAAACTGTACTTTCAAAAAATGAGTAGACAAAATATTTTTTAAAGTTTCAAGCTTTAACAGAATTGTTTCAAAAATTTTGAATCTGTTTATAAGTCCCTTCCTCCCATTTTTCACTATGAATAAATTAATTTTTCCCAAGAGGTGAGAGAACCCAGCAACCGATTCCTGGCTCTCCTAGAGTTGTGAATAGGTTATTACAGAAGTTTTCTTCCTCCTTATTAAAAGGATGTTAGTGTTTCTGGCTAGAAAATCAAACAAATATTATCCTTTTGTTCTTTAATTACAAGTTATTACAAGTTATCTGATCAGTTGTTGCTGCCTTTCTAGCCTCTGAATTAAGTTTAGCTTCCTGTCCCCTGGCCGTTTTCTCTCACTAACCTAGTCTAGGCTTCCATACAGTTCAATTTGGACCAGCATGTAGCTTTTAATTGCTTTTCCAACTCCTAGGCTACAACTTTTCTAATTCATAATGAAGATAATGCCCCAGTACATCTTAAAATGAAAGCATCAAATTACCTAACACATCAAAGTTACTTTTTCCATTTATCTGTAAATGCTATTGATAATATAGCTCCAAATTAAGTATTCTACACAAATAAATAATAGAAAAGTAGATTCTAAAGCAATTTTTTTTGGTTTAATAATTATAATGTATACCTGAATATAAAGTAAGAATTTATTTTCGACAAAATTATCCTCCCAAATTGAAGATTGACTATGTCTTCTACAAAATCTTTCATACATGGGAGTACTACTTTCTTGATGATTTTATTTTGAACAAGATTATATATTTGGGGAAACTCTTTTAACATTTAACAATAACTGTAAATACTAGTTTGGATATTCAGAGAGGTTTCTTGGTAAATAAGATGTGAAGGACTTAACATGGGTTTGGAGAGGTGTGGTCTCACAATTGCAAGATTCTACATGATAAACAAGCCTTTACAAATGTTTATAGAATTTTATAAATTAAATTGTTTAAGAATGTACCTGACTATTTTATCTTATACCTTAAGTTTATATTGGCCAACATACTGCTCCCATCTTTTTGTATTTTCTCATTGGGATCTATGTGTCTGTCTATCTAATAAACCAAATCAGTTGATCCTAGCATTGATGCATGTGTTGTCCACTTGGATTATCTTGACTACCAGTGAAAAACCCACTTTTTCTATCCACATTTAATCATTAATTTCTAAAAGAATTTGGCAATTACATTGTGATAGGATTCAGCAATGACTGATGAGCTTTGTAGTGTCTTCATTTAGGCTTCTGTAGCAGGTAATAGATTGGGTGATTTACAAACAATAGAAATTTGTCTCACAGTTCTGCAAGCTGAAAATCTGACACTAGAGTGCCTGCATAGTCAGCTTCTGATGAGAGCCTAATCTCAGTTGCAGACTGTCTGTTTCTTCTTAAAGATTAAGATCATATAAAGAAGGATAGAGAGCTCTTTGGGCTCTCTTATAAAGGCACTAATCTTATTCAGTAGAACTTTGCTTTTATGACCTGGTTACCTTCCAAAGGCCCATCTACTAGATCCTAACCCCCAATGGGGTTGCATATTTTGAAGGAATACAACACTGAATCCATAACAGTTGGTTTAGGGGGACCTCAATCCCAGAAATGTTAGGGGATATACATATTTCTACTACCTACTCCTCTTATTTATCTAGGATAGTCCCTTCATAGAAAATTTCTATGAAAAACTAGAACTTTGAGATTTTTTTTAGTAGTTTGCATTTTCTCAATAATGTCTGAATAACTGTTAGAATTTGTCCTTCTGCAGTCTTTTATATCATATGATTCATAAAATGTGCATTTTTCTCTGCTCAGGGATGTCAGCTGAGACTCTGGAGTCTTCCGCTTTCTTCTAGGTTTATTATCATTTTCCTCTGTTCTCAGATTGGTCCTCTTTCAAATGGAGAAGGCAGGCCCAGAAGTTGTATACATTCCTTTCAGGCTTCATCCCTGTTTGATCACATGTAGTTTATATTCACAACAGATAGTTAAATAAGTGTGATGTCCTCAATATGTGCCATCATCTCCTTTCTTTGAGTTACAAAATAAATATTTTTGTTATATACATTGAGCCTAAAAGATGGGTGAGATAATGGTTGTTTATTGTGGTTTGCAGTAGAAAGACTAATACAAAAAATTTGACCATATTTTTTCTTTGCTGTAGAAGAGTTTGTGACTGGCTGAGGCCTATCCACACTGTCAGCAGGTGCTAATGCAAACAGAGATGCATCAGCATATTAGTTGCTTTTAATAGCATAAGTAATTGGGTCATATCTATCCATTTCTTTTTTCAGAACAAAAACAAGTAGAGCTGGAAATTATTTCTTGATTCTGTGATAATAAACACATCAGTTAAGTAGCCTACCAATTAAGAGTAGAAGTTATCAATTAATTCTGTGACCAGAAGAGACTTCCCTGTGGTGTTAGGGATCCTGTGGCTTTCCAATTCCACAGAGGATTCAAGTGGCAGAGGGTGTGGATGGATGGCCTGTTTTTTTTCCACATCTCAATTTGGGAAGTTATTATTTCCCCTTCCATGCTTAAATTCTCTACATTTTTTTTTTCACTCCAAGACTTAATATCCTCTATTCCAGCCTAGATATTCCCTCATAAAACAAGCGCAGTGCTTCCTCTGCAGCAGTGAAATTCTATTGGCAAACTTCAAACTTTAGAAGGATGGCTCAGTTATTAGACTGTATCATAATTCTCATATAGAAAATCTTAACTCTCAAAGAGAACCTATACATATAAAACAGTAGTGGGATACAGAAAATACAGATTATATCCTTTCTGGATTCATCTAAGATTTATTGAGGATACACCATGTGTATCAGGCACTGCCTTAGAGTTCGGAAGACTTAACCTGAGTGACATTTATAAAAACACCAATTTAAAAAAAATTGTGTATCCAGAGGTACTATTTCTACAAGAATTTCTTCCCAGCCAACACATAAAGCTGGCTCTGGCATATTAATAATTGCAAGATGTGTTGTAGGAGAGGATCCTTTAGAACCTTAAACACTTTCCAAACTTACCTGAACAAATAATCTCTTCCCACATAGACTCACTAAATTTTTAGTTCAAATAGGTAGAGAATCATTATCATAAATTTTAATATAAAAAATCTATGAATGTGTGTGTGTATGTGTTCTCTGATAAATGAAGATAAAATTTATGCTTGCACTGGTAGTTGTTGGGAAGGGGAATGAGAGAGGGGACTAAGTGTATAAATATATCTAGGGAATAAGGCAAGTAAGAGATTTCTTACCATGTGAACAGTTTTTAAATGAGAGGATACTTGGCTTTTTAATTTTAAGTTCTGTTAGGTTTCCATATAACACACTGCTGTTACTTATGGAATCTTCCACAAAAACCTATTTTTCAAAAATATTTGCTGAGAGTGGTATTTGGCAGAAACTAAGATTTAAAAAAGGCTGTGGGTGGCTTTGGGTCAACATAATGTTGAAGGAAGGTACAGGTGGTGGAGGAAAGATAAAAATAAATATCAGTACAGGAAAAACTCAGCTCTTGAAGCTATAGTCAACAAAACTTTAACCCCCGACCAACCACTGTTAATGAGTCTGAGTTGTTTTTCTTTTATATTAAAGCTTGGAAGACTTGGAGATGTAGAGGTAACCACTTGGATTGATACAGAAACATTCTGAAAGAATCACTGAAGACGTATTATGGAGTAATATCATCAAGATAGAGGCGTAAGAGATCCCAGACTTTGTCTTCACCACAAGAAGCAATTAGACAGCTCTCTCTGGACTCTTATAGTTCTGAGGGAACTCACAAGTCCAAATAAGAAGCTGTACCAAAATGGGGGAATGTTTAAAAAATGAAGATGAATTTACAGAGAGGAGAGGAAGAATAGTTCTATTTTGCTGCATCATCTCACCCTCCCCCGAGGTGAGCACAACAAGTTAACGTCAAGAAGAATCTCCTTGTATACCAAGGTTTTTCCTCCCAATAGGGTAAAGAAAAGCAGATGCGTGACCAGCTC
>NC_135309.1:133031379-133116379 GCF_048772815.1 Callospermophilus lateralis
GAGCATGAATTAGAAATTTTCTTTTTGTCTTGTGTACAATGAGTTATAAAAAGCTGTAAAATCACAATTGTTTTTTTCCAAAGCTCACTGAAAATTACTTCTGAACATGTCCTTTATATGGGTTTCCACATTGAAATCAGTGTCCTGGGGGGCACCAATAAGAAATAGGTTAGTGCTGTGAGTTGACACTAATGATAACTCTAAATTTTCCAATTAGAACTATTACAAGCCTTGTATATAGGAACTTTTGTCTGTTTCTACGAGCAAAAGTTAAATGTCTTTGTGTGTGTGAAAATGAACAACTCTGGCGATATGTCTCTCTTCAATACCAGCAATTAAAAACTGGAATGCAGTCCAAACTTGAAAGCCAAAAGAAAGTATAACTGAACTGTTTGAATATTGTTACTTATTCAACACTTGTTTACTTCACATTATAGCATTTCTGTGTTGCAATTAAATTATATTGTAATATTGATCTGTTGTTTTATATAGAACTTCAAATGTGTATGTTTGAGTATTTGTCAAATTGTGTGTGTATGCAAGTGTACCTATGAATAAATTTATAAATAATCACAATTATTCTGGCAGGAAATTAGAATAAGAGATGTGTGCGTGTGTGTGTTTCTGAGGATATAATCTATGGTTTGCATACTCTAAGCATTGGACAGAAATCTTCATTCCAATTTAAAGGTGAGAAAACTGAAGACCAGGGTTATGAGTTAGCTTAATTGTGTGATAAGGTAAGTCTACTCTCCATGGACCAGCAGGAATACAACACCATTGTTCAAATCTGGACCTGGTCCCCTTTCATCCATAACTTGTAGATCTCATTCAAAGTGATTGTTTTTTCAAATCATATATGAATTTCCAATAAAATAAAAATATTATATCTCATTCAAATAATTGCATTTTCAACTTGTAAACCTGAGAACAAACTTAAAGCTAGAATTTTTATTGGAATTCGGAAAACGTTTGCTGACTGATATATTTAAACATGTAAACATGTTATCTTGGAAAGAAACATTTAATTACCAAAAAGAATTGCTTTATTTTATGCATTGTAAAAATTAGGTGACTAAAGACTGTGAGCCTTGCAGTGAACCATGATAGATTTTTTCCTGGAGATAACCACATTCCTTATACCTATAAATATCTTTGGGGACAAGCAACTTTTACTTCCCTATTACTTTTATTCTATAAGATGTTTTAATAGTTTATGATGGCCACAATTTCATGGAATTTAATTAATTTTTCATTAATCCATTAGCTTAAGTAATAGATTTTTTGTGTTGCTATTTTTTTCATGTAAATAAATTTTCTATATAACTTGCATTCCAATTTGGAGGTTAAAAATATATGCATGATAAATTTAGAAATAATTGTGTCAGAATATTTTATTAGGAAAGATGTGCTGTGGCATTTATAGCAATATAATGTAATCAGCATAAACTTTTTTGATAGGAAAAACTGAATTTGTTTTTATGCAGTCTCCACTAAAAATATTTTTAGTGAAATCATGCTGTGAACACCAGTTGTCATCTGTGGAGAGATCATAAGAATTACCCATTGGTTCTCAGTAGGACTATATTTTTCAATTGTAAAACTGGAAACTTTAATAAGATCATATGCATTTTTCCTATTGTAGTGGAGAAGGATAGATATAGTTCATTTGAATGACTGTGTATGCCAGTTTGGAATATATTCTTGGTTTGATTTTTTTGTTGTTTGTTTTGTTTTTGTTTATGGTCCCTTGGCAAATGTCTGAGAAGGTAGATACCGTCCACAGTTTAATCTCTGATGTTATTCCACTAATTAAGCAATGCTTAACACAAAATAAGATTCTTGCACATAGGAGGTGAGAAACAATTATTGTTTAAAAAAATGAGTTGGTTAAAAAGATTTTTAAAAATAATGACTCTCTTGCACATGAGTTACACAGAAAAATAAACCTCTCCAAAATATATATAATGTAATGCTTGCTTTTTTTTTAACAGAAGTAGAAAATTTTTATGGAAGTAGGATGCTGTGGTTCTGGTCAACTAGTAGGAAATAATTCCTATTTTGTGTTCTAAAAATGTAATCCATTTTGTATAAATATTCCAATATTTAGCAGTTGATACAGGTGGTTTTCTAACTTTTCAAGTGCAAAAGGAAATTAGATCACCTAGCTTATTTGGAAGGAAACTAATTACCTACAAATCAATCTCAATTAAATATTTTACATAATCATGTTAATAGAACTATATAAAACTGATGCATTATTTAAACTGTATTTTAGATGCAAGATTGTCTATTAAATATGTATTCATTTTGACTGGAGGCATATTGTTATTATAAGAGGTTTATATTTGAATTCTTAATGTGTGGGTTATAGAATTTCATTTTACTATTCTTGGTGTTAGTACAATTGCAAAATATGCATTACTTTATGCAAGGTTGTTTCAGAAACTGTGATGGTATCTTTTCACATTAAAATAGAAAATCATCAGAATAATATTTAAATCAATGTCATGATTGAGTATTTATGAAAAAAATCACAAAATTTTTGAACACAGGGACATATTATAAAGAGAAAAATTCTGTGCTTGTAGAAAAATGAGAAAATAAAAATGTTTTTTTAAGCCACAATGCTGGGAGCCATCAGCCAAGTAGGTATGACAATTTCCTTGCCAGCGTACCCCCATGTTTCTTTAGTGGAAGGACTCATGGAAATAGGACATTTTGCAGGATCATATTCAATTTGTTGCCGCTGACCCTCATAAGGTCCTTTCCCTAGCAACATCTCTAGATTTCTTTGAGGGTAACTGGCTGCTGCATTTTGCCTAGCTGTCTCTGCGTAAAATTCCTCATTGGCAACCTTCCATAACAAATATTATCCTCCATTTAGCACAGATTTACACATGCTAGCCCAATCTGCTGGCGTCATGTCCAAGTTAGTAATGGACTCGACCATGCTTACCGTGAAGGGAGCTTGGGGACCATAGGTTGTTTCAGCCTCCTTTAACTGCTTCACTGTTTTAAAATCTAAAGCACGGTGAATTCGCTGCCCTCCTACCTGTTCAAGTACAGGGCATGCTAATCTTCGAGGTCCTGTCTCAGGATCCCAATTATCAACTACGGGGTTTGAGGGCCACTCAGCTGTCTCTATCGGTGGGGCTGTTGGTTGAATTACACCTTCTTGTGATAAAACGGAGTTAGTAGCAGCCTCCTGTTGTGGCCTTTTTCCTAACAACCCCTTTTCCTTTAAATTTTCTTCCTCTGTCTGACTAGCTCGAGAGACCTTCTCTTTTGCTTGATCTAAAATGTCTTTCTCCATGTTCTGAACCTCTAACAATTTACTTAACATCTTTTCAGTTTGTTTTAATCTACTATAAAGATAACGCAACCCAATAAGATAACACAAAACAAAACCGAAACTGAATGAAACAAAAACGGATGGGCATCAATCACGAGTCTCCACACAGCTTGTAGATTCAAAACAGCAATTCTTTATTCCCGAACTCACACCGGCCGTCTACAAACATGTTCTGGGGAAATCACGTTCTCTGCCCAAATCCACTCTCTGCCCAAATCCACCACTCCTCCGGGCTTCTGTCTCCCAAATATACTGTCTGACCCTAAGAACTCAAGAGGAACTCAGCAGCAGGATACGCCCTATTCTAAAGGGGGAACACCCTAATCTCCTATTATGCTAAACCGCCCTATTCTAAAGGGGGAACACCCTAAACACGGATCCGCCCTGGCCCTTGAGCAAGGTCACCTTACATGCAATGTCCTGCAAAATGTCCTATTTCCATGAGTCCTTCCACTAAAGAAACATGGGGGTACGCTGGCAAGGAAATTGTCATACCTACTTGGCTGATGGTTCCCAGCACCACAAAATGAAAAATTGAAAAATTTCCATCCTAATGACCCCTGTTTGTACTGTATTAAGAGGCTTTTTCAAGATTCTGTAACCAAAGTGATATGGAAAGACTGTGTTCAGAAAGAGAGAAAGTAGTGCCAAATACATGTGTGTTCAGGGTGTCTGCTCAGGGATATGTCTCTGTATGCCTCAGATGAATGGGGATACCACCTAGGAATGCAATTTCTAGTATAGCCTGCTCTAGGTCTGTTACTCAGGAATTCTTATGGAATTCCACACACAATTCTCCTTCTATGTCTGTCAATTGAGAACATATTTAAAATACTGTAAATGTTGCAATTTCTCAACATCAGATAAACTCTGTTTTTGTCTATTTGTGTGTGTAGGGGGGGTGTGTTTGTCAACAAACTCAGGACCAAGTTTATCATTTCTGCAAAAATCTTCATTCACTTAGATACCAGAAATCATGGCCAATATTTCATGACATTCTTGATTATCTTGGTGAAATGTTTGGTATGGTCCCATGACTTTCCTATGAACACTATTTTTTAACTTTTTTTTTAGTTGTAGATTAACATAGTATCTTTTATTTATTTATTGGTTTGTTTGTTTTTATATGGTGCTCAATATTGAACCCAGTGCCTCACACATGTGAGGCAAGCACTCAACCACTGAGCTACATCTCTAGTATCCTATGAACACTATTATCACCTTGAATCTCATTTCCGTTTTGTCTATACTCCATATATTACAACAGATACATAGAGTAATATGACTAATAGTAACATAGAATATTAAATAATAATGATAAATAAATAGTGATAATAGTCCTTAAAATCTAAGAGACAAAAGAGTGGTTTTAAATATTATATTTGAATAATTATCATACCAAAGTCTAATTTGCCTCAAGACATAAATAAAATATTTACTAAAATTTAGATAATGATCTTTAAATGCTTTTTCTTTTTAACTATAATATTTAAAATTTCAATAAAGGCATAGTTCTGATTTAAGTAGGTTGAATGTTGTATAATATAAATTACTATCATAAAATTTGAAAGACATAATTTATACTCATCAAAAATACAATAGTTTAGATATCTATGAGTGAAAATAAAACTTAAATTAAAAAATATGTCTGTATAAGAGATATAGTCCACTGGAGGAAGGGTGGAAGAGGGAAATAGGGAGTAGCTTCTAAATGTGTGTTTTTCAAAGTTTATGTATACTGAAGAGATTGTAGTTGGTGATTAAACCCTTGGGCTGCAGGAAGTATCACCATGTCTGGTTTTGTTTCAAGGTTTCTGGCAACTTAAGCTGTCAGCACAAGACATAATAGTAATTCCCTTCATAAATATTCCTTAAGACTCTTGTGTTGGTCTGTTTTTCATCTCTCAGGGTCCCAAGCATAACTGCAGCCTCCTTCTTTCCTAGTAGGGAACCAGCTGAAGCTTAATCACATTCCTCTATCCCCACATACTATATGTTATATTTCAGTGTGAGCCTTGTTTTACCACATGAATGCATAAACAGTCAGATGTTTATTTAACAGGATGTCAGCAGCTATTCAGTGCACATGGGAACAAGCGTGCTTACTGAATCAGGCATGTCCTTCCTCTCCTGTCATATTCTACACTGGGCTTAATGTAATGCTCCTCATTAAGATGTAATGTATCTGTAAAAAGCTAAATAATAGTTCAAACTATATTTCCAGAAATGAGTGAAGTCAGGATCCCGATAGTGGGCAGACTTCAAGTACCACATGCTTTCCATGACAAATCACAGTTAATATCCTGAATATCCATCTTCGTACTCACTATGTATGTAAATGCCAAATTTCTAAAGTTGAAGTTCTGACCCTTGATGTGACGGTACTCATAGGTGGAAATTCTGGGAGGTAATTATTTCCTGAAAGCAGAGTCCTCATAAGTGAGAGTAGAGCCCTTTTAAGGTTATCTCACTTTCCCTGCTCTTTAAAGATCCAGGGGGGTGATCTGTAAACCCAGAAAAAAGCCCTCACCAGAATTAGCCCAGGTTGGTATCCTGCTCTCTGAATTTCCAGACATCATTACGATGGAAAATAAATGTTTGTTGTTTAAGCCATGTAGTCTACAGTATTTTTAATAGCAGCCTAAACTAACATAGTAGTAAAACACATTACAAATTCAACTAATTCAATAGGTCATTAATGTAAACTTATGTAAATTTCTCTGGAAAAATTTTTTGAACTGTTTTACATTCTGAAGGAGAAAGATTCAACTATTTTCATAAATTGGTCATCATCCTATTTCTCATTAAAAAAAAAAATTGTTCTGGTCGTATCAAATTCTGCCCAACTTATCCTGTGAACAAGTAATACAAACCAAACTGTACTGGTTTTCTCAGAATACCATGCTGTAAAAACATGGAGAAACAACAGCAACATGTTCAATGACACATATGCAAACAGATGAAAAATAATATCAAAGGTGAGAAAAGTTTTAGGGAGATGATATAATTAAACAGACATTTTTCTATTTAATTTTCTCTTTGTGTTGAAAGCCCGTAACATAAGACACCAATACACATTTTTTAAATCACTTATCATAATGCAATATTGGATGCTAGCAGATATGTGTGAACAAAGACAAAATAGTCATGTTCACTCTCAAGAAACATATGATTTATTCATAATAATATAAAAATGTAAATAAAATGAACGTCAGTCAAAGTAGGTATGTAAATAATGACTATCAAGCAAATGTCAGTAGTTGTCCTAGATATATTGAATATGTTATTTCTAATCTTAACAGAAATTATGTGAGGTGCTTATTGCTTTCCCAGCTTTAGAGATAATGGAATAGAGACTAAAAAAATGAATTAATTTTCTGAAGTAACAGTCATTATCAGTTACCACCAAGCCCTGCTCATTTTCTTACCTCATACTTCACTTTTTAAAGCTTCCATTTTTCCCCCCATTGGATTAGACAAATAGGAATGAAGGGACGAGTGGGGATAGGGTTAGGAAAGGCAGTAGAATGAATCAGACATAACTTTCCTGTGTTCATAGATGAATGCACAACCAGCAAAACTCCACATCATGTACAATCACAAGAATGTGATCCTAATTAGAATCCGTTACATTCTATGCATGTATAATATATGAAAGTATGCTCTACTGTCATGTATATCTAAAAAATAAGAAATAAAAATAGACAAATAAATACATAAATAAATATTCAAGAATATAAACATTGAAATATCTTGAACACTGAAATAAAAAAGGATTTATAATTAGAGCTTTATAAAAATGTTATATATTAAAGGAATATTGCATAAAGAACAATTAGTTTTAAAATTAAATCTATGTACTTATAGCAGTTCCTCTCTGTTGGCTCCAAGAAAACTTGTAAAAGCTCAAAGAGTCAAGATTACTGGTTGTATTTATATATAGCCAGCCAGCACGTGCTGTAAAAAATGACAGTTCTTTTGGGTTTGCAACCCTATCAGTCAGCTACTTCTAGTAGTCAATCAAGCAGTCAGCTAGAGAGATGAGTTAACGAGTTTGGCAGGATTGAGGGAGATGCAAACAACAATGAACCATTTTGACAGCCATAATGCTGTTATTCGATTTGTTTTCAAGTGATAAGAGTAGAGGGAAATAAGCATTTTGATTTTGTAGAGGTGGTGACAGTAAAACATCATCATAAATGCTCAGAGATCAGAGGAAATACCACATATAAATCACCATATATATTTATTCAAAGAATAAATGAATAAATACTTCAAGTATTTGTAATAAATAGCAACTGAGGGCTATCACTGTTATGACACTGACGCCTATCATGTGCATACATACATGCATGTGCAGATACATGATATATATAGAGAGAGAGACATATAAATATATGTTAATCACTGGGTTTGCTAAAGCTATTTATATGTTATTTTAGGTTTTCCTTGTTTCTGATATTTCCAGATACATCTATGTAGAGAAGGGTTGGGACTAAGAAGCCCTGCTCTTTTTATACACAAGTCACTACTGCTTTCGTGGAATGTTTCACAAACTAAAGTGACAGTCACCTGCAGGTCTTCTGTAAGTATGGTATACCATAAACAAAGTCTTCCTGTGAGTGAATTTCAGTGGTCTTCCAGGCCTAGTATGCAAGGCAGCTCATGAGTTTTGTTTTTTTTTTCTGTCTTGCATACTAGGCAAACACCCTATCACTTAATTATTTTATTTATTTATTTATTTATTTATTTATTTTTATTTTTTCATCTTTCATACATTTGATTCATGTGAGTTATGCTTTTCCATTTTTACCCCAAATACAAATTGCAGAATCACATCAGTTATACATTCACAATGTTTACATAATGCCATATTAGTGACTGTTGTATTCTGCTGTCTTTCCTATCCCCTACTATCCCCCCTCCTCTCCCCTCCCATCTTCCCTCTTTACCTCATCTGTTGTTGTTCCATTCTCTCCCTCCCCCCCCTTTCCCCTCACAACCTCATATATGTGATTTCGTATAACAATGTGGTTTTCCTTCCGTTTCCATGCAATTTCCCTTCCCTCTCCCTTTTCCTCCTTTCATTCGTCTCAGTTTAATGTTAATCTTTTTCTCATGCTCTTTCCCCCTGTTCAGTTCTTAGTTGCTCTCCTTAAATCAAAGAAGACATTTGGCATTTGTTTTTTAAGGATTGGCTAGCTTCACTTAGCATAATCTGCTCTAATGCCATCCATTTTCCTGCAAATTCCATGATTTTGTCATTTTTTAGTGCTGCATAATACTCCATTGTGTATAGTTGCCACATTTTTTTTATCCATTCATCTATTGAAGGGCATCTAGGTTGGTTCCACAGTCTAGCTATTGTGAATTGTGCTGCTATGATCATTGATGTGGCAGTATCCCTATAGTATGCTCTTTTAAGGTCCTCAGGGAATAGTCCGAGGAGGGCGATAGCTGGGTCAAATGGTGGTTCCATTCCCAGCTTTCCCAGGAGTCTCCATACTGCTTTCCAAACTGGCCGCACCAATTTGCAGTCCCACCAGCAATGTACAAGAGTACCCTTTTCCCCACATCCTCGCCAGCACTTATTGTTATTTGACTTCCTAATGGCTGCCGGTCTTACTGGAGTGAGATGGTATCTTAGGGTGGTTTTGATTTGCATTTCTCTGACTGCTAGAGATGGTGAGCATTTTTTCATGTACTTATTGATTGATTGTATGTCCTCTTCTGAGAAGTGTCTGTTCAGGTCCTTGGCCCATTTGTTGATTGGGTTATTTGTTATCTTATTGTTTAATTTTTTGAGTTCTTTGTATATTCTGGAAATTAGGGCTCTATCTGAAGTGTGGGGAGTAAAGATTTGTTCCCAGGATGTAGGTTCCCTATTTACTTCTCTTATCCTATCACTTAATTATGCTCCCAGTTCCCATGTATAAATATTCTTAATTAGTGCAATAAATTTGAGTGACTAAAATGGGAAAATGCAATGTGAAAAAGAGAAGCATAATTGCATAAGGAAAATAGCATTCCAAAGGAGACTGTGGTTGTGGCCAATAAAATTATTTTGCATAGTAAATAATGAATACTGGTGGTAGAGATTCTGAAAATGAATAATATGTCTATAATATTCATTGTATAAAGTCTGATATATGAGAGGATATATCTAATGTTCAAAGTGGTAAAATTTGTGTTTTAAAAGATTGCCTAGACTTTGATCAGATAGTTTTGTGAAGGACAGAAATTCTTATATGTGTCAGTCAATAAAAATGAACCTAGGTTGGCTCCACAGTTTAGCTATTGTGAATAGAGCTACTATAAACATTGATGTGTTTGCATCACTATAATATGTTGATTTTAAGTTCTTTGGGTATGAAACGAGAAGTGGGATAGCTGGGTCAAATGGTGGTTTCATTCCAAGTTTTCTGAGGAATCTCCATACCACTTTGTATAATGGCTGCACCAATTATCATTCCTACCAGCAATGATGAGTGTATCTTTTCCCCCACATCCTCACCAACATTTACTGTTGTTTGTATTTTAATAATTACCATTTTGACTGGGGTGAGATGAAATCTTAGAGTAATTTTGATTACATTTCTGTAATTGTCCTTCAATAGATGAATGGATTTAAAAAATGTGTACACACACACACACACACGCACACAAACACACACAATGGGACATTACTCAGCCCTAAAAAAGAATGAAATTATGGCTTTTGCCAGTAAATAGATGGAGCTGGAGAATATCATGCTAAGAGAAAAAAAACAAAGGCTAAATGTTTTCCCATATATGTGGATGCTAATTCACAATGGGGGAGTCAGCTACAGAAAAATGGAGATACTTTGGATTAGGCAGAAGAAAGGAAAGGGTGTGGGGGGTATAGGGATAGGAAGCATAATAGAATGAACCAGACATTATTACCCTAGGTACATAAATATAACTATACAACCAGTGTGATTCTACATCACGTAAAACGAGAAGAATGAGAAATTATACTCCATTATATATGATGAATCAAAGTGCATTATACTGTCATATATAACTAATTAAAACAAATCAAATAATAAAAAGTACTATTCGAACCATAAAAAATGAAACTAAAGAAATTTTTAATATTTGCATTTCTGTGGAACATTCTGGAGGACACTGGAATTACAGAGACCAAAATAATGTGGCCCAAAGGGTAAGAGAGACAGGACCCCATAGAAAATTAAAAAAAAGAATTTTTTAAGTTTCTTTTGACATAAAGAAGGAGGAACATGGAGATATTTAACAATTCTGCTCCAAATTGGTTTCCTACTTTCAGTAAAATCCTCTCTCCCCTAGATACCCTGTATTAACAGTTAGGGGCAATGAAGGATTAGTGAGTGTTGACCAGCAGGTGTAGAGAGAGGAAAGGAGCCCTTAAAGATGAAATCAGGAGCTGGGCCCCACAATCAGGCACAAGATGCCCTCAATTCCCCTTCTCCATCCAAAGTCTACAGAACTGCCAGGAGCAAGAGCATGTTTCTACCCACACTGCACTGGTAGGAGCTGGGCCTCTTCTGTACATTTTACAGGGAAGTCAGATTCTCTGAAAGTTGAAAGTAAGGCATATAATGACAAAAGAAAGAAAAAATAAGGTATTTTAAAAACAGGAAAACAAATGAATCTTTTCAAAAGCTTGTTTTCAGTATGCTTTCCTTTTCCAGGCGTTCAGCCTGTCTACATTTAATATGTGAGACACATGAGAAATTTTGAAAGCTGAAGTAATTATGGTAATAACATAATCTGAGCATTAATTTTATAAACTTTTGCTATCTTGAAAACCACACTCCAAAAGTGATATTTTGTTTCCATATAAATACTGTTTGTTTGTTTTTTTTTTACTACATGCCAAACAATGCACAAATCATTATGGAAGACACAAAAGTGAGCAGTGTAAGGCCTGGAGCATTTTGCATTCTCAGACTTTTTTTCTCAATTGCATGGATATAAAATGTATCATTTTTGTTTCTCAGCAATTTTCTTTGTGCCCTTGTGACTCAATTATAATTTTATTTATTATGATGCATAAAGTACTTAGCTTTTTAACAATTGTTAAGTACTAATAATTATCTGGCAATCATTGGAGAGAAATCTTAAATTAGAAGTTTACATGCCCGAAAGAAAAAAAAATTAACAGATGTTAATAGAAGAGTAGAGTTGAGACAAGTATTGCACAGTATAATAAAGATAGCACTAATTTTAAGAAATAAGAATAATCTATTTTCTGCAGAATTTTCATAAGTGGAATTCAGAAGTTAACACTAATTTTGAAAACTATAAATGAATAGCAGAAATATCAGTAGAGTAAGGGGAAATAAATGGGAAGGGGTGCAGAAAGGGAAAGGGGAAGTACTATGTTAGAGTCTGTAAACAAGTCTGGATGGCACCTGGCAAAATGCCAGAGGGAGTGGTTTGTAAAGTAACAAAAGCGAGCCATTAAGTGTGGAGATTCCTGATTGGTTGACTGCTGTATCTAATTTATGCTAATTAAGATAAGCTGTGCAAAATGTATAAATACCTCTGTTATCCTACAATAAACGGCTCCTATTCCTGCTGCATCAACATACACAAGTTATTCGTCATCCCCCGGCAGATGGTGGCCCGTTACGAGGAGCCCCGGGACACTCGGGGGTAAGTGATGAAAAAAGCTGCCCGTCCATAGATAGGACGGGAGCAATCTGCTCGTCCCTAGGCAGATAGGGCGAGAGGAAAAATGGCCATTTCGAGAAAATGGAGAAGATTGATGCAGTATGTTTGTGTCTTGTTTTGTCTTGAAATGTTGTATTGTCTTTGTGATGAAAATATGGAAGGGGTGAGAAGTAAATTGATAAGAGAAAAAGGCACCCCAGGGGAACCAAGAATAGTTAGGGCATGTGTTGATAAAAGCCCAGAAACTCTAGTCAGAAAGAAAAAGAAAGATCAGAAGAAGAAGGATTATCAGGAAAAAAATTGCAGCAAAAGGCTATTACTGAATACTTTTGGATACCAAAGGGTACGTGAAACGACAAGGCGGCTGCCACCTGCCCAAGCCGATCATGGCACAGCAAGAATTTTCCAAGCGGCAGTTGCGGGCTCTTCCCCGCCCCCCTGCCCAGGGGAGCGGATCGCCACTGTGAGCCCAAATCTAGACCTGACCTGGAGGCACAGTCTCGCAGGCTTTTGCTCCCTGTGCTTGGAAGCAGTTTGAGTCTGGGACTCTCCCCAGGGACATCTGGGGCTGCCCGGGATGCTACAGCTGGCAGAAGAGGCTACTGGCGTCCCTGAAGTTTGATCATTTCCAATGTCAGTAACTACAATGGGTCTCCCACACCTGGAGGCTGATGAGTAATGAATACTATTAAGGCTTATTTCAAATGTAAAAAAAAACCTGGAAATAATGTACTAAATTGTTCAGAAGGTTGTTTTCTTAGTGAAATGCTACAGGATTTTCTTTAGCCATCCGGAGTTCCTGCCTTTGTCCCAGTGAAGGTAAAAACAAAGGTGAAAGAATTTACAATGTTGCTGAGAACCTGAGGAAACTTCGGCTGATAACCCCACAAGACTTCGGAGCTGTTGCTGTTTCTGCCACTACAACTTAAGCTAGCTGCCTGCAGAACTTACCTGGACTGTGATTTACCTGGACTGTGAGTTAATCTATTGAGACACTGCTTTACCTGGACTGAGACAACAAACTGTAATCTACAACAAATTGTAACTCAATATCTTTGCTAAGGGTGTCATTGCTGGTATAATTTTTTCAAGGGCTTCTTGCATGGAGCCATCAATTAGCTTGGAATTGTAACATTTTGTATCCTCCCTTTCTGTTTCCAGCAGGTTATTTATGGTGTTTGTGTAAAAACCACTATGGTCGTTATTTAAATTAAACAAAAGGGGGATATGTTAGAGTCTGTAAACAAGTCTGGATGGAGCCTGGCAAAATGCCGGAGGGAGCGGTTTGTAAAGTAACAAAAGCGAGCCATTAAGTGTGGAGATTCCTGATTGGTTGACTGCTGTATCTAGTTTATGCTAATTAAGATAAGCTGTGCAAAATGTATAAATACCTCTGTTATCCTACAGTAAACAGCTCCTATTCCTGCTGCATCAATCTACACAAGTAGTTCGTCACCCCCCGGATATTCTGCTGCAGCCGGGCTGCGGCAGTACTGGGGACAGAATTAGAGCAAATAATAATCCATGCTTATATAACTGTGTTATATGGGATGCGGATATAGTTCAATAGGTGGATTGCTTGTCTCCTATGCAGAAAGCCCTAAATTCAAGCCCCAGCACCACCAAAAAAACAGTTACAAGGAACCCTAATATTATATATAATTAAAAAAACTAATTATAAATACAAATATATTATACAATATATATATAATATCTTCAAGAAGATTATATATATATAATGTCTTCAAGAAGATAATTAGGATCATGTGTCCATGTGCAAAGAACTGTGTGGTGCCTGATGTGCACAGTAAACAATAATGTGACCCTGTTCATGCCTTTGAGGAATCTGCAGAGCACAGGAAAACATGACTTGTGAGCAAAAATAGTACTTGTTGTGTTTTATGAGATATAAATAATTCACTCAAAGATCAGTGAGATTAGTTTTAACTTATCTGTAAAGGTCCAGTACTCAATAGATATAGCAGAAATTTGCCTGGCAAATCAAGGCAGGAAGAGTAAGTAATACACTAGGTGGAAAAATAATGTTCAAGTCATTTTTGAAAAGACAAAGGCGGGCAGGAGAGAAATATATATATATATATATATATATATATATATATATATATATATATATATATATATATATATATATAAATAATGGGAAAAGTTATGACAAAATATAAATATTAAGTGCCTAAGATATTTTGTTAGGGAGGAGTCTGAGAAAGACAGTGGAATTGCAGAACATTTCTTCCAGGGACAGAGAAAGAAATTGCCCCTCAGAATAAAGTTAAACTGACAGGGAAATTAAAGTACTTAGTGATTGTTGCATAAATTATATTCAATTGAGTTTAAAGATTAAAGAACAGAATTGCAGTATTTCCTCTTCTATCCATTCAATATCTAACAAAAAAATATTAAGTAGCTACTATATTTTCTAGGTTATGGGTTTAAGTTAAGAAATAACCTCCTTTTTTTCTCAATAGCAATTATTGATATGCAGGATTCATGAAGAGACATTACAAAAGAATATGATGAAATGACTTTTTATTAGCAACAGGTAGTATAAAACATAATTAAAATTATGATTTTAATTGGCACTGGTTGTTAATATTTTGATTTGTGAAGATATTTACAAATCACATTATCATCAGTGAAATGATTTATTCCCTCCTGGTAATTACTGCTTAGTTTCAGGAGAGTTAATATATGTGAAAAATGGGATCCAATTGGTTTTCTTACTTTGTTTAACAGTCTTAAGTGTATTTTATTAAGTGTAAAATTCATGCTAATTCTATTTTACTGGTTCTAGGTAAGGCCAAACTGAATAGTTCAATGAGCATTGAATAGATCTGTAATTTTATTTCATTAGAATGATACTTCTAGCAATTATATCTGAGAGATATTCCATTCACATCAATAGGACATGTGCATCTATTTCATTGCTACTTAGTAGGAAAGATATTTGACATCTATAGTGTCTGTAAAGTATTTTGCCACTTCCTCATGACAAGAAAATTACTTTTAAAAAATGCATCCTAAATTAAATAGAGAAAATTCCCTTTGATTTTATTTTCTGATTGCCCCAAATATCAACAATTAATATGACCTCATATTGAAATTACTCAGAGTGAAACATCTTTTCCAGTTTATTTTTGGTACTGAAACAGAAAATTGGTCACTCACATATGGACAGCAACATGCACACCATCAATCACAGATTTGGGGTAAAAAAGAAAGAATTCAGCATCAGGATGCCTAGTATACTACCTGGGTAGTGAACTTTCCTGTGAAGTGATTCATTGATATGCAAAGAATATTTCAGGAAGATCCTAGGAGTCAGTTAGCATGGTATGTATTTGAACATAAAAATGACCTCACTAGAGTGACTTCTTTGAGATTCTTCTACTCAACAATCTTTGCTGCTACCTTCTCTTTGTGTGTTTGTTGTCACATGATCATGAGATGGCTACTGCACATCTAATAATTAATTGCATATGTGTCTCAACCCAGAATATGCTAAAGCCAAGGGAGGAAGCATTGGCATCTAAATACAGACATCATAACTTTACAAAAATCTCTGAATCATTTTTCCTTTATATGTTACTGGCCAGAACTATGTTAGTAGCAACAGGGAAGCTAGAAAATCTAGCTTCTTAACTGTGCATATTGCTGCATCAAGTAAAATCAGAGTAATGATAGAATTAGCAAAATGAGAAATTGACATGGAGCACAAAACCACGAGTCTCTAATAGACTTCATTAATCCTTTATTTCTTAATGCTTTAGATAATAGAACTCTTCTTGTGTTCCTAATTCCCATAAAGTTTACTGCAGTTCAGAAACTGCTGTACTTTATACTTCTTTTATAAAGAAGATGAAGTGAGAAAATGTTGTTTATAGTAATTGACACTATGGCTCAATTTTGCACTAATGCAATCCATTTTTCTGCAAGATAAGAAAATTCCTTAACATTAGGGTTTACTTAACTGATTTTGCCTCTTATATATCCAATTGTAGTGATTTATCTAAAATGTGTCTATAGTAATTTATGTCAAGAAACATTATTGTCATTGTTATTATTATTAGTTTGGTATGAATTATGAATAAGATAAATAAACCAAACATATTCTATTGTGGAATTTTCTTCACATTTTCAGATATTGTTGTCCCTAATTCAAATCTTTTTTCTTCATAGTTATTTTAATAAGTATTTTATAGTGAGTTCTCAATGTTACACAAAATTACATAGAAGAGGTTGTGAGGGGAAAGGGGAGGAAACAAGGGAGAGAATTGAACAACAGCAGATGAGGTAGAGAGGGAAGATGGGAGGGGAGGGGAGGGGGATAGTAGGGGATAGGAAAGGTAGCAGAATACAACAGTCACTAAAATGTGAGTGTGTAACCGATGTGATTCTGCAATATGTATTTGGGGTAAAAATGGGAGTTCATAACCCAATTGAGTCAAATGTATGAAAGATGATATATCATGAGCTTTATAATGTTTTGAACAACCAATAAAAAAAAGAAGCATCAATAAATAAATCATTTGCCCTCCCCCCCGCCAAAAAAAAAGAATTGTCGAATAGATTTTTCATGTAGAATAATGTGAAATGAACATTGCAATCTATAGAACTTTTAAATATGCTTTAGTTCTCTTTTGCCAAACATTCATAGTAACTTTAAATGTAGTATTTTTGCTCACTGATAAAATTAAATTAGATTTGGGAAATTATGTAAAAATAAAAACTCTTGATGAGTTTAATTACTTACTCATAATAAAGAAGGAATGTTGAAAACCTTGCTTTCAATTACATTCTAAGATTCATTGAGAGCTTCTCTGAGTGTGTTTTTAGACTTGATTGATTTCTACTATAAGATGTTAAAGAAAGGTCATCTTGGAGAACCAAAGCTAGTGTGCGTGCAGATCTATCTCAAAAAAAGTAGGCTTGCTTGCCTCTTCTACACACTATTCTGAGTCAGGAAAATCAACTCTGCAGTTAAATTCTGAGTATTTTACTGTTTAACTCTTTCTTCTTTTAAATTATCATTATAAACTTTTTAAGGGCTGGATCGATAGCTCAATGGTTGAGTGCTTGCTTAGCACATGTGAGGCACTGGATTCGATCCTAGGACCCTCATAAAAAAATAAACAAATAAAATAAAGGCATTCTATCCAACTACAACTACACACATAATACACAAGAAAAAAACTTTCAAATGGTGTATTTCACTTATGTATGGTATCTATCAAAAGCATCTTTAAATACTTGCAAAGACATTTACCACATAAGAGATCATACATTTACTTCTTAAATATATATATAGTAATTTGGACTAAAATTTTTCTTAATAAATATTTAATTTATTTATTTGTTTGTTTTATTTGAGATGAGACTATCTCAAACTCTTCTTACAGTCTGTCATGTAGTATGGAAATTCTTGTCAATTTTAAAGAAAGAAGGAGAAATTAAGAGAAGTGAACTGATTTATGGCACTTTGGCCTAAGTTAAGGGAACGGGTTCTTTTATGCAACTTGATAAATCCAGCTTTTGCTGTCACCATCTGACAGAATGTTCATAAATTCTGAAAAGGCATCAGAATCTTTAATATACTGACTTATTTTTAATGATGTTGATACTACATTAATAAGAATTGAGATTTGAGCTTTGTTACTAAGCAATCTTCATTCTAGATTGCTCTTGAATTTGATTTTCTAATCACTTATTACCATTTCTCTTTGGGCAGCCCTCCTCAGAATGTCTTGCTTAGGTGTACCCGACTTCTTGAATGATGAACCATTTTACTTATTTAATCTCTATAAAATGTTATCATTACATTAATCTGATCAGAAATATTCTATTTCTTTGATATCTCATTTCATGGTCTTCTGCTGAGCAACGTTGTACCATAGTTATCTCGACCAAAGTTACTTAGAGCAATAAATTATCCATAAGGTCTGGTTGATTTCACTATTTGATTAATGGTACTTCTACTCATGGAACATGGAGCAGCATTCCATAAAAAATGAGTTGGATGTTCAGAGGTTTAAAAATAAATTCTAAATATTCTGCTAACTAAACAGCCATGTAATTTTTTTGGATGCAGCCATTCATAGGTGACTTATATTATCGAAGGACAAGATATCATAGTCAGTTCATCATTAGAAAATCAGATGTATACAGATACATACTTTTTAATATAATGGAGACAAGGTAATTCATATACTGATCTTAGTCATAATTAGTCACAACTCTGTTTGGAGAGAAAAGTTATGCTTCATTATAGTTGGTATTGAATGAAAGTAATTGAAAAGCACAATGAGATGTAATCATTTTGATTGTGGAAATGGAATTAAGAGATGCTATTAAACCATACATTGATAAATGACTGCTATCCCCACATTTCTTATATAACATTCCATTTAAAACCAATGATTCTTTAATTTTCAGAGTATTTGTTCATATTTTATTATAGTCATTTGAAAGCATGATTTCAAATAAATTTATTAGTTCTGAATAAGTCTAATTGTGTGGTTATAGGTTTTAAAGCACAGATTGCCAAAAAAGTCTTAGCTTTGAAGAGATGAATGAGAATCTTATTTCATACCTTTTCTTAACACCTTCTGCAACTAACTCCCTACCACATTTGCATATTTAAGAAGCCTTAAAATCTCTTTCTTCCCTTAATCACATACTAGGACATACATCAACAGTTTCCCATGATGCATGTCTAATACTGAGAATAAAATGTATCACTGTAGAGATGTGCATTTCATTCAGTATATCATATCCCTTAAAGAAAGGAGCAAAGAAATGTAAGAGCAAATAAAATTTCATGCAGGGGAAAGTGAGTAATACCCATTTATTTCTAAGGTAAATATTTTTGGTGATTAGTGAAGTACTTACTTAATCTATACTAAGTATACATAACCAAATACAAACTTTATTGAAATATTGTATTATTAAAAGAATATTTCTAATAAAGAACAAACTATAGCAGAGTCCAACACTAGTCCAACATTACCCTCAGAGTCCTGCTTTGTCCTTACAAATAAACACACACAAACAGTCATGTGCTCTACCAAAGCATATGCAAGCTTTCACACACTCATACACATACACTGAACTAATATTTGTTAAATAATCATATGCATAATAAGAGTACAGTGTTCCAATATATTCCATACTGAATGCATATGCTTTAGCAATAATCTATTAAGTAAACATAATATTTATCTATAATTAAAACTTTGGTTATATATAGGGATAAAAATAAAAACATGATGATTTTGGAAACAGAACAAAATAACCAATATCAATATAAATTAATTAGTTGATTTGAGCTTTTTAACTAAGTCTAAGTTCTTCTACCTAATTAACAAAATGGACACACATAAGGGAAAATTTTGTCTTATCAATTTGGTTACTATGTTAATAAACACTTTTTCTAATTATGTAGTAATTCCTTGGAACTAAAGTAACTTGTATGTGACATACTTAGTTTAGATTACATTATGTTACTTGTTTGTAATAATTCCAATTTCCATTTGAATTTACATAATGGCATATTATAATCTAAACCGTAATTAATATGCATGCCATGTGGTCACATACATCTGTATGTGTACCCTTCACTCCTACACTTCCAGCTATATAGTTCTTCATTATTTACTTTTGGGAAGGAAAGAATGGAGCAGTATATCTGAGGTCTACTCTTGGCAGGGAACTTGCCTGTTTCAGCACCTCAGGGAAGGAACAAGGCAAGTGAAGTCAAATCCTCTTGTAAACAAGATAATGACAAAACTCCTAGCAAACAACCCAGTGGTTAGGCTTTGAAGTGTGCTTAGGAATTGAATCTTTTTAGTTGGATGTACCTCATTGTCTCACACAATTGGTAAACAAAGCTGCAATCTGTTGGCACATGGGGCAGCATTCCATAAAAAATGAGTTGGTTGTCATGTAATTACCTTAAAGTAATGAGTATTTATGGCCAAACGGAATATATATATATATATATATTTATATTCCAAGATTCTAGGGATAAAATGATTGCCAGTGAAGATTATTTTTTTAAATTTTTGTTTATTTATTGATTGGGGGCAGGGAGGACTACTGGCAATTGAACCCAAAAGAGCTCTACACTGTTCTACATTCCCAGTCCTTCTTTTTATTTAATTTTAATTTGAGACAAGGTTTGCCATGGTTAGCCTCAAACATGGGAATCCTCTGGCCTCAGTCTCCATGGTAGCTGAGATTACAGATGTGTGCCACCAACCCCTGAAAGGACACCCTCTTTTTAAATTGGTTTTGGATTATGCTGACACCACAAATCTGTAATGCATTATTAAATATTCTTCATTCCCATTTATTTTTTATTTTTTATTTATTTATTTATTTTGGTATGGGGGATAGAGCTCAGTGGCACTCAATCACTGAGTCACAACCCCAGGCCTATTTTGTATTTTATCTAGAGATAGTGTCTCATTGAGTTGTTAGTGCCCTGCCTTTGCTGAAGCTGGTTTTGAACTCCTGATCCTCCTTGTCTCAGACTTCTGAGCTTCTGGGATTACAGGTGTGCTCCACTGCACCTGGCCTCATTCTCAATTTTAAATGATGAGATATGAATGATTAGTTTTCCAGGAGTACAGGAAAGAAAGAGAGAAAGATCTATATTTTTTACTTGAAAAAAAAAAAAAAAAACTACAGTTCTTTGGAGTAACTCTCAATTAATTTCTTTTAGATACATAATACTTGAGGAATGAAGAATTTGCTTATTATGAAAAGTGCCAATTCATGGCATACAAGTTACTTCAGTATAATTATACATTTATATGCTTGTCTATATGTGTGTGTGAATATATATGCCAATATATACTTATGTGTATCTGATAATGTATGTGACAACTAAATTTAAATAAAACTATGAAAAAATTTTAATGAAGCAATTATTTTCTTTTGCAAATAATTAAAACCAATAGTTAAAAATAGTTTAAATTTCTCATTCAATATATATTCAATATATATATATATATACATATATATATATATATATATATATATGATATTCTGTATTTGTTTTAAACCATGTTTACTTATATATTATAGGAATATTCAAAGATAAGTTGTTTCTTAATGGTACATGTGTGGGTTACTAAAATAATAAAGAAAGCTATTATCTTTATTCTATTACATTGTTTTAGAAAATTGGGTATATTTTCAAATGTGTTAAAATACAATATGTCATTAGGAAGAGAAATTAAGAGAAATTAGAAACTTTTAAAACTTTGATTTGTTCTATTATAACAGAACTTGACCAAAGATTATTTTTAAACACACTGACCTGTTTTGGGATCTACAGAGAAGTAGGGTTGTCCCTGGAGAATACTGTAAACCACTCGAGCACTGTTTCCATAGGTAGGGTCATCTGCATCAGTAGCTGTCACCTGTAGAACAGAGGTACCTGTGCATTCAGGAAAACAAATTTTAGTGTGCTATGGCATTTAGTACATGATTAATTTGAACACAGAATATGGATATGCTTAAATATCTATGGGAAGCTTAAAGGAAGGTCATACTAAATTAAATTCTTAAATTTGTGTATCAAATATATTATTTGCTTTCTTCCTCTGCTATAAAATGTACTAAAATGTCCAAAATAGAACATTTGGATCTCAGGTATTTTTATATGGTCCTTAAATGTGTAGGAATTTGTTTAACCCTCACATAACCAGGAGAGGTATGTACTTTTATACTCACAAATCACATGTGTATTAATTGTGTGGTTTAAACAAGGATATGCCTGAGGCACACATTGCATGATCAGAAATGTTCAAGAAACTGCAAATGGAATAGTTTGTGTTTAAATTGGGAAATGACATTAATTAATCCATGGCATCAAGAGAGCCATTCAAGTTATTTCCAATCATTCACACCCTTTTTATGTCATACCCAGACTTTGAATGCGTCCAATAAGTGGACTACTATGTTCAAATATTATTCCTATACTGGATTCTACATAATGATGACATAATTATCTCTCTCAAAATGATATCATATTATGTCTATGACCCTGTGCATTAAAATGTAATTTAAAGTTATTTACACAATTTAAAATATCATATTTTAGGCACTGCTATCATGGATCTACCATACTGGCTTCATTGTGCTTATGTTTTCTGACACAATTTGAATAATAAAATACAACTATATTATATTCCAGTTATTCCTAAATGAAAACTGATCTAAGAATAACATGACAACTACCTATTAAGCGTTACACAACTTCACTGTGGAATTGATGGTAAGAGCTCATGTTTACCCATGAAGTACATCTGTTGAATCATCTAATAATGCATGGTGAGTATTTTATTCTGTATAACTAGAAAAGATACCTACTAATTTGAATTAGGTATCAAAAATATGTTTATAATCATGTGTATAAAACATTTTTCTTTTTTATTCACTCTTGTACTGGATTATGAAAGCATTGACAATATTCAGTTTTGAATTTTATAGTTACTTTAGTGATTTAGGTTACAGTATCTGTTCAACTACAACTGTCATACGTCTCAGTTGAAATTCAGAACTACTTTAAGCAATTCTTATTCTTCAACTTTCAGAGGATCAGAGCAAATTTAATTGTCAAGTGAATCTGTCAGTCCTTATTTGTAGATCATACATGGACATTGACTTCTAATAACATACTATGATTCTGGATTGCATATGACAATTTTTACAATGAGACAGTATGAAGAAATATTTTTAATTATTCATATTCAGAATGGGAAGATTATGTTATCTCAAATTTTATTTTTTATATTATTATTATTATATTGGTACCAGAATTTGAACATGGGGCACTTACCCACTGAGTCACATTCCCAGCCCATTTTATTTATTTAATTTTTAGAGACAGGGTCTCTCTGAGTTGCATAGGACCCTGCTAAATTGCTGAGTCTGACTTTGAACTATCAATCCTCTTCCCTTAGCTTCCTAAACTTCTGGGATTATAGGTTTGTGCTACTGCACCTGGAATGATCTCAAATTTGAAACTAACACTATCATGATATTAAACCTAACAAGAATGCTGACAACTGGGTTTCATATACACTGCTGGTGGGAATATGAAATTTGAAGTTTTTCATAAAATAAAAATCATAATTCAACCCAGAAAGTCTTATTTGGATATTTATATCAAAGAAATTAAAGCTTACATACATATAAAAACCTGTTTACAATTATACATAAAAAATTATTTGTAATAATCCCAGAGTAGTGGGACTCTGATGTCCCTCATTAGATTCATAAAGCAAAATATGATACATTCATAGTATGAAATAATATTTAACAACAAAAATGAAAATGAACAGATTATTGACACATGAAACAACGTGAATGAATCTTCAGGTTATCATACTAGGTAAAAGTAGAGTCACTATCATAAGGTTGTATTTTGTATAACTGCATTTATATGAAATTCCTAAAATGACAAAAAATTAAAAATAGATATCAGACTTGTAGTTTATAGAGGTTTGGAAATGGGGATGGGGTGATAATTTGGTAATTAAATGGCGGCAAGAGGAACCCTTGTGATGTTGAAACTGTTCATAATTTTGAATATACCCATGTGTATAGAACTGCATAGAACTAAGCACACTCATACACACAAATCTGCACAAGTAAAACTAGGGAAGTCTAAAGAAGATGGGCAAATCTATCATTTTAATAACCTGATTATAATGTTTTATTTTTTCCCAGGATGTTACCAGTTGGGAAAGTGTGTAATGGGTACAAAGAATTTTTAAAAGACTTCTCTCATAACTGCATGTGAATCTACAATATCTCAAAATTAAAATTATTTTAAAAGGCAGCTGTGCTCTTGCCTCAGGGTTAGTTCATTCATTGAGAGTTTTATTCAGGCTTGGATGCACAATGAGTTTTCTAAGCATATCACCAAACTTTCTGGCTTGGTTAATTTCCGCCATTAAGTTAACAGAGCTGATCACATATAGCACTATCTATCCCACTAATAAGTATAATTATTATAATTATAGCATATTAAAGACTTTGTGATGCCACAGCACTAGACTCATACTCAATATTCATCCATCCAATTTGTTAGAGCATACTATTAGGTAGACATTTATAAATAAAAATTGGCTTATGAGGCATTTTCATTGGTATCACGGAAAAAAAAATTAAACTCTGCAGTTATTTAGCCAGGTCAGGCTCATAATGTGTAACAAACTCCTGACATGGCTAAGATATTATAAAATTATATCATGCAAATCATTCATCTTATAGGAAAAAAATTCATATTCCTAGACATATATGGGTTATAAAGGCACAGGAAAGAGAAAACAATACAACAAATTATGAACTAATGGATACCAAAAAATCAGATTGTAAAATCCCCAGGTTTTTTAAGTAATTCTGGCATGAAATACTGACTTAAATCCAAATGTTTTTTTTTTTTTTTTTTGAGGGGGTTACTGGATATACTCAAGGGTACTCCACCACTAAGCCATATCCACAGCCCTATTTTGTATTTTGTTCAGATATAAGGTCTCACTGAGTTACTTTGTGCCTTGCCTTTGCTGAGGCTGGCTTTGAACCTGTGACCCTCTTGTCTCAGTCTCTGGAGCCACTGGTATTATAGCCCCGCATCACTGGGTCAGGCCCAAATAGTTTTTAATGTGTAAGAAGTAGTTTCTGGGTAAATATTATACTTGAAATATGAGGTATCCTCCAAAAGGTCACATGTGAAACAGTCCAAGAGTGTTCAGAGATGAAATGGATTATGAGAGTCTTAACCTAATCAGTGCATTAATTCCCTGACAGGGATTAACTGGGTTGTAACTGTAGGTAAATAGGGTGTGGCTAGAGGGGGTGATATTGGCAATATGTCTTTGGGGTTTTTATTTTTCCCCTGATGAGTGGATCTCTCTCCCTCTCTGTGTTTTCTTGTGACATGTCCTGAGCCATGTTCCTCCACAAACACTTTTCCACCATGATGTTCTGCCTTACCTCCAGGCCCAGATGAAGGAGGTGACCATCTATGGACTCAGAGCTCTAAAACTAGGATCCCCCAATTAAACTTTTCCTTCTGAAATTCTTCTTATCAGGTCTTCTGGTCACAGCAGTAAAGAAAACTGACTAAAACAGCAACTTTCCAGGGAAAAGCCTACAAGGCTAGATAACTACAGAAAACAAAGCAAAATAAAACTGTTGCTGTGAATAGAATGCAGTCTCTATGAAGGGTAAAAGTCCATCCTCGGACTTTTGAGACTTATGATACATGAAGCCAGTAACAAGTGAAATGAGGAATAGGAAGAAAAATAGGAAAGACAAAAAAAAAAAAAAGCGAGAGAGAAAGAAAAGTTACAGGGTGCTGTTGAGTAAGTGATTGTTTAAACTATCAGAAAGAAGTGAGCAGAGAAGGGACAAAGAAAGCACAGTAACCCTCTATCCTAGTCCCAGAGTATGGATGTTTGGATTCCCTTTCATCGCTCTGTAGTGGATCCCATAGGAATTGAACAAGCCTAATTGTGTGTGAAGCAAAGAACTGCAAATTACCTCCTATACTTTAACCTGGTGGTGTGTAAAGAGTCTGAGTACTACAACAAGGACACAGATTGCTCATTGATGGGAGAATAGAAATGTCCACAATACAACCCAACAAAAGTCAGACTTTCAGAGAGTGCAACAGAGGTACAGATAAATAGCAAGGAAGGAAAATAAATTCCCTTGCCTAATTGTGCAAGGCTTTCTAACAGAGAAATATTGATAATATTAGGGCTGAAAAGAAAATATACTCTTGAATGTGTTCCTGGTCCCTTCGTGATCCATGGTCACTCGGCTACCTTGTTGCAGGGCGGGTAGAGATGCAGAATCAACACACACAGACTCCGGGAGCTGGTGAGAGAACTGGCTGGAGACCCGCCTCAGGTCCTCCGACAGTAGCTCAGTTTATTTTTGGAATGCAAACAACAGTTATAGGGTTTGAGTGGGGCATTCCTGTCAATCATACATAAGCAAGGCAATATCCATAAGCCAATCATCTTCTGCCTAATTGTAACCTCACTGTGATGAAACTCTAAATATTGCTGTCCTATCAGAAAGCAATCTGGAAGGGTCTTTAGCCCTTACTGAGTCAGAGGTTTCATGCCCTGAAGCCCCTGACTCTCAGTTTCTTGGCTGGCCTGTTTGGCAATACTAACCACAAGTGCTAACCACAAGGGACTAGGAACACATTCAAGAGATGTGGTTTCATCCCATCCTGCAGGGCCTCCTTCAGGCCTGAAGGAAGGTGGATATTTCAGGCACTACCGAGCTGCTAGTAGCTGCTAGCTGAGACTGAAACTTATTCCAGCATACTCTTATCTTAATTTCTTATTTATTTGATATCTAGATGGAAAAAATATAAAAAAATATTGGAACATTCAAAAGTTATTTGACATTATGAAACTCTATTTTTAGCCACAAATGCTATGAATTGAATGTTTATTTCCCCCTAAATTATGTTGATCTCCAAACCCCAATGTGATGGTATTTGGAAGTGGGACCTCTGCAAAGTGAGTGGCCCTCATGAGGGCAATTGGTGTCCTTCCATTGAAAAAGAGACCTCAGAGAGCTCCCACACCTCTGCTGCTATGTGAGGGCATCGTGAGAATGTGGCCCTCTGTGGACCAGGAAGTCAGCCTTCACCAGACACTGAAGTTTCCGGCACCTTCAATATGAACTTCCTATTTTCTCACAACTTTGAGAAATAAATGTTTGCTGTTTCAGCCACCCAGTCCCTGGTAGTCTGTTATAGCAGCCAAAGTAGACTAAGAAAATTAAGGAATAAATAAATTAGCTATAGGTTGAATTTCTTCCCTATACTATGTGCATTTTGAATTCCTAATCTCCATATTTCAATTTATGATCATATTTGAAAATAGCATTACTATACAAGTGAATAGTTAAGAAGAGGTCCTACTAATGTAGTGTGAATTTCTAAATTTATCCTTACAAAAATGGAAAAAAAAAAAATGGGAATAGACAAACACTCCAGGGAGAACAGCAAGTGAAAATGAAGGTAGTTTTTTGTCTTTATCACAGAGAGTGCTAGTGAGACACTGGATGCTAGGAAAGAAACGGGGGAATACCCTTATTTAATGTTTTCAGACTCATTGATTTTGGACTTTTAGCTTCTGGGTCTATGAGAAAAATAAAATTTTTAAACCACACAGTTATTGGTACATCAGTGTGGCAGCCTTAACAAAGGAAAACACTGGGTTATAGTTTCAGTGGAAACAAATGACTCTTATCCTAATAATTTACAGGTGCTTTTTTATTGAATCTGAAACAAAACTCCAAAGTTACTGGTGACAGAAAGTAATGACAGATAAATGAGAAAGATAAAAAACTAAGCAGAAATTAATATTTTATGTTTTTTTTTCAAATATCTGGTAGTACTATTGATCTACATGTAAAAATTCTTAACATTAAACTAATTAATTGTATTGGCCATTTTAATAGAAGTTTATTAGGTACATTTTAAATGAAAAAAAATCAATTTTTTTTTCATGTCAGTGAAATATCTTCCACATTAGGTTATTCATTTTTTTTCTTCAAGCTCTATGACAAATTTGAGTACATAATATAAAAGGAAAATTATTATCTTCTAGACTTCAAATGAAAACAAATAAAGTGATTTCTAAAATTCCATTGTTCCACTAGAATATTAATTTAGGATCTTAACATTCTCTGAGAATTATATACATTTGATGAACAGTTACAAAAATAAACAGGTGCTTCCCTACAAAACTGACTTCCCATTCAAGAAATTTCTAAAATGCATAAAAAGTTGTCTTTGTTTTTACCACTGTTTCCACGGAAAATATTACCATAAGAACAGTATATTTTAACTTTTCAGCAGCTATTTGCTATATAATAATTTCATAATAAATATTTCCTAGGGCAGACACTCAATTCTTCCCATGCTAGGAATTAGTGCCTCTCAGCTGACGTTTTACACAAATCTGAGAGATTCAGATACATAAAAAAAAGCTTTTAGGTATCTTTTCTATAATAAAACTTAAGTCCTGCTTCCTTTGGGGATTGCCCTGTGCCATTCTTCTTAGTCTGTTTCTTTTCCTACTAAGGCTTTATAAATAGCACAGTTGTGTAAAGTTGCATATCAATGAGAAGCAGAAAGAGTGAACTTGCTTGAAAGTCTCTAAAGACCAATTTGAAATATTTAATAAGGCATTTTAATACCAAGCAAATACTCTCTGAGATTGCAAATTGTTATGCATGACTTGTCAGGGTTCACAACTCTGTTAAAATCTCAAGAGAATCCATGTTGAACAAGAACCTTCAGTAAAAATAAGCTGAAGATTTATGAAGGCTGAGAGTTCCTCTCTGAGGGACTCTCTTAGGGTTTAATTCTCAGAAGATTTTTCCAGGCACTGTGAAAAAGCAATAGTCATCAAGACACAACTGAAATTTCATTCTACACAGGAGAACAGTAATTTCACCAACAGAGCAATAATACTGGATTCAAGTCATTGTGTAATTTGATAAAGCTTTAAATTCACTCAACAGTCATAGGATTAAATAAATCCTTTGGTGAGAACACTTATGAAATATCTGGGCTGGGTCCCAAAACAAAAATCACTATTCTATGTAATTTGAATTAGATCATTTTTATTGAACTACTCAATGTGAAATTTCACATTACTCAAAAAAGTTTTATGTTCATTTCCTAAAATGGAAAAGAGAGTAATTAAGAAAATGATTCATACTGAGTTGGAAATCTTTCTCCTATAAAACCTATAATTGAATAATGTGATCTATCTACTGACAAAATTACATTTAATGCCATTTTATAGATATAGGTCATTGAGATTCAAAGAGTTATAGAAGTCAAACCCAGCTTTATCACTTTGAAAAGCATCCATGTGATTTTTTTTTTCATAAACCCTATTGCTCCCCTCAGTCACAACCTGCAGAATCTTGATTAATAGCTATAATATCCTCTGTCCTTTTCTTCTGTGTGTGCCTTGATGGTGCATATGAACAGTCCAGAAACATCTATCTGGAGAGAGATAGGTTTGTATTCCACCTCCATGTACAAGGGACAAGCCAGTAAATGTATCTTAACAAAGCAGAGTGTGGGTAGAATTCTTAGGAGGAAGCCTTCTCTACATACTGACGTTGTTGTGCCCTGGCAGCCTTGTAGGACACTCATGATTCTCTTGATATTTCTACAGAGTAAATGATGGTAATGAAAAGTAACTGGACTAATCAGATGCCCACTGGACTTATGCATCACATTAAATAGATTTGTAAATTGCTCTCAAGTTAATTTATTACCCTGTCCTGCTATGTTTTGTTTGCAGAGAGGTAACCACAGTCAGTAATGTTTATTAGTCTTTCTTACCAACTAGACAGTGGTTGATAATAGGCAAAAATTGGCAACAGGAAACACCAACCCTCCACTCACCTCTCTTCTCACTTCTCTCTCTGTTTCTCTTTCTCTGCCATTCCACTTCCTTCCTTCTTTGTGATGTCCCTCCTTCTGCTTTGAGTAGTTTTTCTGGCAATGGTGACAGTTCTTAAGTGGTTCTAGCTCCTTTGAGCTGCCTCTTACCATGGTCCATTCTATGTGGTTCAGCTCCTGGTATCCAATGATACTACATACAACATCCAGCTTTGGGGAGAATCTAAACTCCTTCAATTTTTTTCTAGCAGTCCTCTTTGATCTTTCACTTCTACCATTTCTGTCACTTGTTCCTCTCAGTAAACCTATTCATCTAACTGGCAACAGATTTGTTTTTCCAGATTGAACACCAATTGAACAGAAAGTATTAACAGCTCTCTTCCCAACATTTCAACCTTTCCTCATCAACTTATTAAGGGTACAGAATATACTCTACCACACGTAAGTATTAAATCCTAAACTTGACTTGAGCATACTTCTTATTGTTAAATAGGAATGCGTGTGCTCTTTACATTCAACAAATTGAATAATTCAGCATATCTGGATTTGATGGATATATCATCTAGAGACATGTACTTTGGGTGTACTTTAAAAAGATTAGATTTTAGAGAACAATGTCTTTTAATGTGGAGAAAATTTATATTTAAACACATGATATTTGAACATTTAAGCACAAAGTATTCTACTTATTTATATTCTTATGAATGAAATATCTTAGAAATGATTCTTGAGAAAACTTTTATTTTAATGGAGTTAGCATGTAATCATCTCAGGTCCTTGTGTCAAGAATAATATATTCTTCACTGATTAATTTATGGCATTCCATACCTGTGTTATAAAAATTAAGTATTTTTTGTTTATCATTTGTAATAATTAAATAAATTTCAATGATCCTGATTTTTATTAATTTTTTTCAAAATAATATTATTTTTATTTACAATCTGCTGTAATGTTTAAAATAACTTTTAAAAGAACTTTTAAAAATAATCCATTTGAAAAAAATAAACATTATTGCCAAACTCAGCATTATTCTTAATGACAATTTATTTTAACTGAATTTTCATTCCTAATAACAACAATAAAAACAAAAGCAAAACTAAAATCCAAAATCAAGCAAATAAAAACAATAATGATTAAATGAAATAGTGGAGATAAAACATTTTGTCCTTATGCACTCACACACCTGCCAATAATATTTCATAATAGTACAATAAGAGTTTGTAATATAAATCTATACTATAAATTATGTACTATATATAACATATATCTTTGTGTATTTTGATGTTTAGATAAAGACACGTCATTGATCTTCAATCACTCAATTAAATTTTAGAGGGAAAAATCCAGTTTATATTATTTTAACAATTAAAACAATTTATAAATTTGATTGAAATGTCTAAATATTTTAAAGAAATGAATAAAGTAGGAAAAATTGATACAGATTTAATTTACATATGTAATTAAGTCTCCTTGTTTCTCAAGTTCATACAAGCCAGAGTCAACTAGATCTCTCTTCAAGTGAAGCCACTCCTTTATTGTCTTACAACTTGTTCTTTCATTACAATTTTAAATTACCTAATTTTATTACTTCTGAAAAAAATGCACTGATCCACCATAGTAAAACATGTGAAATGTATGCATCTAAATTAGTTACCAATACCTCTGTTCAGTATGCAATTTTAGATGCATTATTCATTTTAATTTTGATAGTTTTACTTAAATCAGCAATTCACCTGTTTTTTTTCAGTCTTGGTTTTGTTATATAATTATTTTAGTTCTTAGTGACATACATTATGTCATTTGATGGAAAACAATGACTTTTGTGCTTCTCCTATTATTTAATTTGAGAGACTGGATGTATCCATGGGTAATGGCCTGATCATACATAAAAATAGAACTCATAATCTGCAGCTATCAGCCCAGAAATGAACCCATTATCTACCCTTATGCAAAGCAACCAGAGTAGAAGGCAGGCTCCTCTATCTAAATCAGATTTATAAAAAGTCAGAACATTATCATTAGCTACATTTGAGAAAACCAAATAGTACCCACTGTAATAAACAGGCATAAATGGCCAGGACTTCATTAATAATTAAAGCTTTTTCATTTTTATTCTGATTTCCAATTTACTACCAATCAGAACAAAGTCTAAAATTAATCTTAACCAATCTCATAGGCTGCAACACTTTGGTTCATCCCACCAGGAACTTTCCGAAGCCAATATCTTCTAAACCGACTACAACTGAAGACTTTAGTTTTCACTATGAAGCTCTTTCAGTCTTTTTCTTATTTTTGTGTATGACAAAATGCAAACATTTAAATAGCCTTTGCTTGTTACCAGCTAGTTAGTCTTTATTTATTTCCAAGGTTTATAAAATCGGGAAGTACTAAAGATCAGTTGATTTATTCTCTTATAAAATAATTTTGATCTTATAAAATAATTTTGATTCTTATAAAATAATTTTGATCTAAAGATTTTTGTAACTGAGGATTGAACCCAGGGTACTTTACTGGTGAACTATATTGCCAGTCTTTTTACTTTACTTTATTTTATTTTTTGAAACTGGGTGTCACTAATTTGCTGAGGTTGGCCTCAAATTTGAGATTGTCCTGCCTCAGTTTCCTGAATCATTGGGATTTCAGGCTTGTGCCACCAAGTCCTGCTATATGAATTGTCATTATTATTTTTCATGGTGGAGATCAGGAATAGAACCCAGGACCAATTAACAACTAGCCACATCCCAGCCCTTCTTTTATTTATTTATTTTTAAATTTGTTCTAATTAGTTATACATGACAGTGGAATGCATTTAATTATACATTAAGATCACTCAGAGAATCATTCTAGAAAATTACTGAATTTCAAACACAAATCAATAGATATTTCATAAATATTTCACACACACACACACACACACACACACACACACACACCCTTGTATAATATGTAAGAAACATACTATTTCACACTGCCTATTCATGCGTGTTTAGATTTTTCTAGTTGGTTGTGTTAACTTTCTGTTGCTACATTACAAATTGCCACAAACCATTGCATACAAAACAGTCATCACAGTTGCTTATGTGTGTGTTTATAAATAGCTATTTATATGCAATAAGATGATAAACTTTTAAGTGCCACCTTTTTGAAGAAACACAACTTCTACAATATTACATGATGTCACATTGTGTCAAAGCATTTTTAAAGCACCCATTTAGCTTGTGCACTCAAGAAAGATCTAAATAGAGCTTACAGAGTTCTCTCCTTTTCAAGTATAAGAGCAAGAAAATGCTTTGCATTTTCCAAAGTGCAAAATGACATTTCAACAAGAGAAACTTGGTGGATCTCAAGAACACCTGCAATTAAGGCAGATATCATTCAGCACAGACAACCAATGGGTAACTACTGAAAACCAGGGAGAAAAAAAGACACCTGGAAGATGGCAGCAGGATGTGAGATGACTCTGACAGGCCTGCACTGAGTCTTCTCTCTTGTCATATGGCCTCTTCTCTCTTGTCACACACCACTCTTCCTGACCCCTAATCATCTATCCCATTCCTGATAGTTGTACCTTCTCTTTACACTGATCAGGTTACCTTCCTTCTGTCCCTAACCACTACACCCTCCAGCCACCTGAATGCAAGGTTTCCACTTTACATCTGATCAGGGGGCCTTGCTATACACCTGGCTCCTGTGCCTCCCTCTGCAGCTCTGTTTTGAATTTGCTTTATACCTGGAGGCCGTGATTACCATTCCCTGTGTATGGATCCTGTGCCTTCACCCCATGCCTAAATGCTGGGCCTCCTCCTGTGTCTGATGCTGAGCTTTCTCTCCATATCTGATCACTGATGCCTGGAAAATGGAGGGAACCGTCCAATATGGTATCTTAAAAAAGAAATTAGATATTCAAAAAAGAATTGCAAATCAATTCTTTAAAGGTAGGTTTAGAGTTTCTTTACAAGCTGGATTTTATCATGAAGGATATGACCGAATATGTGATTTCATTTCCTGTATAATATCTTTTCCAAGTAAATTTCATAATGTTTAATAAATTTACAAATTTCATAATGATTGGAATGTATATGCCATTATTACATTATACAGTGGCAATAACAAATACTGATTAATATTTTTTGGTGATAATTTGGTAATGAAAAGGGTCGATTATGAGGAGTTTGATTAGTTCTCATGGGAAGGAGGGAAAGAAAAAGAAGGACAGAGGAAAAGAAGGAAGGAGGAAAGGGATAGATAACAAAAATATTTTTCATATGGATAAAATTATATGTAAACCCAATAATTTTTGATGAATGCTAAAAATGATTTTATTAAGAAAATAGTGTCTATAGATTTATATTATAAAGCTATAGTATCACATTGAGTAATGCCACTTTGTCTCTGTAGAAAGTATATGTAGAATGCCTTCTATTGATATTTTGTTCATTTAATGTTTATTTTCTTTGGGGTCCTTTGTTAAGTACACAAGACTGAGTTAAAAACATATTTATGGGACTTATAGTCTGGTATAATATCAGTAAAATTCAAAGTGATATTATCATTCAAACTGGTAATTGCTAAAACAGTAAAACCCAGATGTGTTAGGATCCCTTGCTCAATGTCTTTCCAGGTGCCTTCCCTTCTCCTGTTGTCCTCCCACCCCTAAACCACTTGCTCAACTCTTCCCATTTCCGCTCTGCTCTTATTACTTATTATTACATTAACCTTCTATACATAATTGGGGTTCACTGTGCTATATTTGTACATGGACTTAGCATGATTTTGTGTGTTTCATTCTATTGTACATCCCCACTGAGGAATTTATGTGATATAGGGGTATGAATATGACACAATGAATCCCACCATTATATGTAAAATCATAATGTACCAATAAAAAAGGATCACTTTCTGTAAGAAGTTTAAGATATACTTATTTAAAAAATTTCTTTCTATTAAGAGAAGTGTTAAGCTCCAAAGTGAAGTTATAGACCAAGAAGTTCCACTGACTACTATGGAAATTTCACTTATTAATTTATTATAATTATTTGCACAAAACTTTCTCTTAAAATTGCCAAAACTATCTTATTATTTTGTGTATGTGCATGTATTGTGTGCTTGTGTATTTCAATTGCCCACAACAACGGTTATACACATGTAATTCAAATTTTGACTGTTTCATATTTTTTAAATTATCATTAGTATACAGAAGAATTTAATTTTTTTTTACCATAAATTGGTCAGTTTTACTGGGGAATACCATGTCTGGATAAAAAATAAATGAAAAACTAAAATAAATCAACTGTAGCATAAATTCAATCTAGTGAGTCACATCACTGTTTAACTAAAGTAAAAATTTTGCTTGGTAGATTTGATGCCTACATTTATAACAATAAATTTAATCACCTATAGTAAAATAAAAAGACACTTTACCTAATGGAGCAAGCTTAAAATTTTTAACCATACATCTAAAAGAAATGACTTTCCAAAATTTAAGGGATTATATTTCTGGAAAACCATTTATCCATGTCTAACTATAAGTGAAGAGGGACACCATGGATTTCTTTCATATCTACAAAACTTCTTGCATCAACTGAGGTAATAATCAGAGGAAAAGGGAAGCAAGAGAGCTCTGGAGAGCCCTCAAAAATCCTTGAAGCTTCTGCTCTCACCCTCTTAAGATGCTGCCCTAAACATGCATGAGAAGCATCACAGCCTCTCCTCCTACTGATGGTGATAAGCAGGATAAGACACAGTAGCCACTCACCTGAGACATCAGACAAAACAGGTGGCTGCACCCAGCACTGCATGTGAGTGAGGCATCTGTTAGAGCCACCAGATAATTACAACTCAATCATGTGTGACCCAGCAGAACAGCAGCTCATCCCACAGAATCATAAGCAAAGAAAGTGAATATTGTTTGGGGCCAGTAAGTCAAGGGTCACTTTGTTTCAAAACAAAAGCTAACTGACACTGAAGAAAAGTTCTTAGAAGGAAAGTTCTGAAACCTGGAATTTTTTTGCTCAGTTTTGATTCCTCAGTTATTCAATGTGTCCCCCATGTGCACACTAATGTACCAGATAGAATTGTAGTGCCAGCCTCATGTTACTGAAATGATCTCATTTGGAAGATTCTGCCTCAGAGCAATGACTTTTAAATAGTTACTAGAATCCTGGCACATGTCTCCTGTGAAGCTCCCAAGGTGTTTGGGCAAAACTAAATCTGTTCCCCAACCAGCAGTGCAAGAAGTCAGCACAGCTAGAGTCTCTTTCTGTTGCCCTGCAACACAGAACCAGCTACAAGGGGAGGGAGCCTGGGGCTTTAGAGACCCTAGGGTGAAAATGAGGACAAAAAAACATCACAGGTGTTCCAGTACATCTCCAAGGACAAGGGACTGTGTGCATTCTAAGGGTCATAGAGCAAAACTCCATGCTTTCTTCACTTTCAACACTTCAAGGGTTCCATTCAAACTAAAGTTTATAAATTTCCTACTCATATTTCACGTAAGGTAAAATATATTTCATTCTCTTTAACCTAAATTAAAATAATTCCTTCTAGTCTGCTTTAATCTGTTAAATATTTTAAATGATGATTAAGGAAATGTGTTTTATTGATGTTCAGAATATGTAGATTTATACATTTACATGAAGAAATGTTAGTTTGAAAAAGATGTGAAGTTTAGTTTTAGTTGAATTTTAGTGTGATCTAGTATAGTTTTCTTTGAAACAATATTTGGATATAAAGCATATTATACAAAAATTTACAGTGGATGAATTACAACCAAATTTTAGCTCATATTCAAAACTCCTGATTTGCAGTTACAACAATATTATATTGCAGAGATTGTAGTATATTTATATAAAATAAAGACAAAAAATGATTCCGATTGTTTTCTAGAAAAATGGATTTATTGATACACACAATTGAAACAAACATCCTTATCAGAGTATTTTATGGATAATAATATATGTCTTGGCAATATTATTGAATATCTCAATTGCCCACGATACGTTTTCTGTGTTAAAATGGTAATTCCCTTTAAAAATACTGTTTTATTCATCCCAATTTCACTTCTAAAATGGCATACTTTCTGTTGACTTCTGACTCAAAAAGCAGGTAAAATTGAATCTCATGGTTGGTTTTCTCTTTCTGCTATGATAAATAATAGCTTTAACTTATATTCAAGTCTCAGTTATGAAAACTTGATATTTAATAAAATTTCAGAAAATGACTTGGATTTTATTCAAAACTTGATAATTTCATTAAAGAAAATTGAAGTTATACTCCTTAGAATAATTCAAAGGTGTCAAGATCATTGTGTCATTCTTATTGCTTAGATATGGCTTGAGTTTGTCCCCCAAGGTTCATATGCTGAAGTTCGGTCCACAATTCAATGATTTTGAGAGGTGGTAGAACCTTTAAGGAATGGAACTTGGAGGAGATACCTAGGTTACTGGGGGAACCACATTCAGATGGAGTTTAGGTGGTTGTTAAGGGGCCTTTGCTAATTCCCTCAATAGTGGGTTATTATAATAAGAGTCTGATTCTTGAACCTCAATGGCTTTCCTTCTCACCTTATCACTCCTCATGTTCTCCATCCCTTTGATGTCATTCCTCACAAGGCTCTTATCAGAGACCAGACAGATGGGGCACCTGACTTTCAAACTGCAAAAATGTAAGCCCTACTATTTAAATGCCCAGTCTCAGGCATTTTGTTAGAGCAAGAGAGATAGACTAAGACAAATACAAACTCAGGTATGATAATGTCCTCCATATTACAGAAAAGAAGGAAGGAAAAATGTTTTGATAAAACATAAGTCTCTTATTGGCCTATTCATGTACTTTTGCTCTCAGTGATATTATAATGGCATGGTTTTCACATATGTTGACTCTGTTTAAATTGATAATGATTTATATGTTACACACACACACACACACACACACACACAGCAACAACAGCACAAAAACAAACACTAGCTTGAACTACACATGCATTTCCAAATGAGAGCTATAAAACACTCAGAATTTACTTTAAACCTGAGAGCTATCATGACTCTCAAATAGCCAAACCATTACTCTTCTTTCTGTAGGAAACAATTAACTATTTAATCTAATGGTTTCTTCAGTTTTTCATGCTATTCTGCATTTGAATATGGCAATTGATATTTGCACTTCAAAATCGCTTACCTAGCCAAATAAAATATCTTTGGGTCATCAAAAATATGGCATAACCATTCTAACATTTTGGATTTTTTGTTTTTTGAAAAATACCATAAATTTAACAAATATATTCTCTAATTTGTGCTTCTACTTTAATTTTTATTTTCATTTCTTTATCTTACATGATCCCCAAGAAAATGATTCTCAATTCAAAGCAATTTTGCCCCCTCAAGGGCATTTAGCAATGTCAGGAGTCATATCAGCTTCTTGGTAGGAAGAGAAATGCTCTTGGCATCTATTGGAGAGAGACCAGGGGTGCTGCTAAACATCTTGCAATGCCCAAGGCAGTTCCCCACAATAAAGAACTATCTAGTCCAAAATGCCAACAGTGGTAAGTTCAAAAACCTTTCTTTCAGGGAATATGATTCCCTAGATAATAGTTAAAATTATACTATTTAAATGAAGGAGATAAAATCCTGACATGAAAAAAATGCTTCAAGAGGCACTTTTGCAACTTTCTTTGTTAAACTTCCAGAATGCCTCACACTTGGGTGATAATTACCCACTCATGAGAAAGATATCTATATTTCTTTCTGGAGATACAGCCCACTTCAAATGCTTAGAGTGACTCTGACAATTATGTAGGACTACTGATATGCAATAAACAAATAAAATATCTTACACCCAAGAGTCTTGTGGCATTACCTCCTCTGTAGTCTCACAGCATATTTTGCAAACTCACATCAAGAGAACAATTCATCATTTACTGCCACAGTCCGGCTGCAGCAAACTAGCTGGGGGGTGAGGAACAACTTGTGTACGTTGATACAGCAGGAATGGGAGACGTTTATTGGGGACAGGAGGAGTATTTATACATTCCACACAGCTTATCTAATTAACATTAACTAGATACAGCAGTCAACCAATCAGGAATCTCCACACTTAATGACTCACTGGTGTTACTTCACAAATCACTCCCTCTGGCATTTTGCCAGGCGCCATCCAGACTTGTTTACAGACTCTAACATTTCTCTGGCAAAATGCCAGGCACCATCATGAATTGTTTACAGACTCTAACAATTTACATGATCTTTTATATTTCCCCTTAACACACACATACACACACCACCTGTACCCACTCCTAACTGGGGTATTACCCACAGGAAAAAAGGAACTAGTTTTCACTATTGCAACTTTTATACAAAAAATCCACTTATTTTTCCCTTTTTCTAACCGACAGACATCCTATGAATTATGACTAATTCATTGAATTTGTCTTTTCTAATCCACAAGTTAGTTTTATGAGCAAATCTATGGGTCCTTCATTTTTGTGTTTATCAAGCACCAAATTGAAATTGTTTATTTCTGTTATTTCCTTAAAGACAGTGGATTTGTTTTATTTCTTATTGTATCAGTACTATTATCATAGTTCTCAGAATATGTAATGTTTCGTTCTCTTTTTCTCTAGAAAGAATTGGATAGAAATATGAAGAGTTTCTTAAGAACTGGATGATTTAAAACTCAATGAGTATAGGGTAAAAATGATAATATTATTATGAACCCAATGTAGAAAAAAATTTGGTATCATCTACCTACCTTATTTTAAGTTTTTTTTAGGGTAAGAAAATAGCATATCTTTAAGTTAAAATTTAATATTATTCTCTAAGGGAAGGAGGGAAGGAGAAGAGGCATGGGGGTAGGAAACATGGTGGAATAAGATGGACATCATTACACTAGGTACATGTATGACCACACATATAGTCCTTCCTACCTCCATTTACCCTCCTTTCCCATCACTCCCCTCTCCCTAATCCAAAGTTCCTTTGTTTTCCCTAGTGCCCCCCACCCAACTGCTCTAGTTGTGAATTATTATCCACATATCAGAAAAACAAACAAAACATAACATTGAGCCTTTGGTTCTTTGGGATTGGCTTACTTGCTTAGCAAAATATTCTTCGGCTCCATCCATTTACTGGCAAATGCCATAATTTTATTCTTCTTTAAGGATGAGTAACATTTTATTGTGTATAGCTATCGTATGTTTTTATCGTTTCATCTGTTGTAAAGCATCTAGGTTGGGTTCCATAGTTTTGGTATTGTGAATTGAGCTGCTATAAACATTAATGAGGTTGCATCACTGTAGTATGCTGATTTTAAGTCCTTTTGGTGTAAATAAAGGAATGGGATAGCTGGATCAAATTGTGGTTCCATTCCAAGTTTATTGAGGAATCTCCATACTGCTTACCATAATGGCTGCACCAAATGCATTCCCACCAGCAATGTATGAACTTTCTCACATCCTCACCAATATTTATTGTTGCTTGTATCCTTGATAATTGCCATTCAGACTGGAATGAGAGGAAATCTATTTAGAGTAGTTTTGATTTGCATTTCTCTAATTGCTAGAGATGATGAACATTTTTTTTTCATGTATTTGACATCAATTGTATTTCTTCTTCTTTAAAGCTTCCAGTTCCTTAGCCCATTTATTGATTGAGTTATTTTTTGTTTTGCTTTTGCTTTTTTTTGTTGTTGTTGTTGTTTGTTTGTTTCTTTGTTTTTGATGTTAAGTTTTTTGAGTTATTTGTCTAGCCTGGAGATTAGTGATCTATTTGAGGAGCATGTGGTAAAATTTTCTCCCATTCTGTAGGCTCTATCTTCATGTTATTGATTGTTTCCTTTTATTGTGAAGAAACTTTTTAGTTTGATTCCACCCCATTAAATGATTCTTGATTTTAATTCTTGTGCTTTAAGTGTCTTGTTAAGGAAATTAGTTCTTAACTGATATGGTAAATATTGGGGCCTAATTTTTCTTCTACTAGGCACAGGGTCTCTGTTCTAGTACCTAAGTCTTTGATCAATTTTGAGTTGAGTTTTGTGCAGGGTGGGTGATAGGAGTTTAGTTTCATTTTGTTACATATGGATTTCCAGCACCATTTGTTGAACAGGCTATCTTTTCTCCATTGTATATTTTTTGGGTGTCTTTGTTTAGTATGAAATAACTGTAGTTATGTAGATTCATCTCCATGTATCCTATTCTGTACCATTGGTCCTTGTGTCTGTTTTGGTGCCAATACCATGCCATTTTGTTACTATGGATCTGTAGTATAATTTATTTTCTGGTATTATGATAACTCCTGCTTCTCTTATATTGCTAAGGATTGTTTGGCTATTCTGGGTCTCTGATTTTTTCAAAGAATTTCATGATTGCTTTTTCTAATTCTATGAAGAATGTCATTTGGATTTTAATAAGTATTGCATTAAATCTGTATAATTATTTTGATAGTATGGCTGTTTGGACAATGTTAATTCTGCTTCTCCAGGAGCATGGAAGATTGTTCCATTTTCTAAAGTCTTTTTATATCTCTTTATTTAGTGTTGTGGAGTTTCCATTGTAGAAGTTTTTTATGACTTTTGTTAGGTCAATTCCCAATTATTTATTTTACTTTTTGAGGCTATTGTGGATGAGGTAATTTTAACACATTTATTTTTTAGCAGGTTATACCAGAAGCCATATTTTAGAAGTATCTGCATTCAACAATATGTATGTGTGTGCATTCTTTCCCTTAGATATTTTATGTGCATCTGCATGATTTTTCTGCAACATAGTCATGTTCCCTAAAAAAATCATAGACTATTTAACATGGATTTTTGAAAATATTGTTTTTCTCACTGACACAATACAGATCTTTCCATTTAAACACTTTTTTTTTAACACATTCACCTTAAGTCTACATAGAATTCAGCATTTGCTTGAACACATTCTTTCAAAAACTTTATATCTATCCATGTATCTATCCATCCGCCTCCTGGTTCCTTTTTCATAATTATAAACAACATTGCAATGTTATAATTTCCCATGCATCTTTGCATAATCATGTGAATGTGTACCCACACACTTATATTTTTTCAATAATGTTTTTAGCAAAAATTTTTTTAAAATTTACATAGATATTTCCAAATTACTCTAAAAATAGGGCAATTTATTTTTCCTCTAATGTCTCTGCAGAGTAAAAACTATTGCATATTGGCATTTTTTTTTGTTATTTCAATTACTATTGAAATATAAGATTTTTGTATAATTAACTGTTTTAAAAAATATCCTGCTGATGTGATACTTGCATTTTGATTTAATCATAGGGTAATTTATTGCTAATTTATTTTTGTAAAAATATTATGTGATAAAAAGTACTTTAATGTTTATAATGGATTTTATAAATATTTCATTTATTTTTAATTAAGTTTAGCATGATTGATGTCTGTACTTTCAAATGATTATTCATTTGTATTAATGTCTTAATTCTTTTTGGATGAGGGTATCATTGAATGTTTCCAGTTTTATGATAGATTTATTTACCATTTCCTTTGTCTTTAGTATGGGGATAATGTGATATTTCATAATTTCCAACATTATGACCACACCTGGTCCTCCATTTGAACACCACTCTGTATCTCAGGTAATGTGACCTCTTTCACTCCTGAAAGTGGCCCTTGAGAACTCCATTTACATTATTGCCTACACCATCTGCATTTTCATGTCCCTTCAGATTTTGTTCCTTACACTCACCTAAAACCTGTCCATTTTCTTTATACACAGGTTTCTGCTGTATACATATTTAATGCTGTCAGATTTTTCTCTTTTTTTTCAAAATTAAGTCCATATTGAACTTTAAAGTGATTTTATTGTATTGTAAATGAATTACCTATTCTCTCACTCTCTGGCTACTTGGTTTGAATTTTCATATTTTTGATATAAATTAATTCCCAAATATACACCTCTTAAACAAAAGGAACATCATAATAATATAAATCTGTTCTAATGAGTTAAAAAACCATTCTGGCTCAGTAAATTGGTTACATTCTGGCACACACACTGTTTTTCATTGCTGTTATTGCAAATTTTGGAATTTTAAAGAATCTTTCCACAAATACCTTGAATCTGGTTTAATTTTGTTCACCATATAAAATATAGTAAATCAAAAACTAAGATTATATCCATGTTAAAAGATGTGCACCTTACTAATGTTGTAGTTTGGGGAAAATTCCTTAATTCTATGTTGCAGTTTCATCCTTTGTAAAAAGAAGATATAATAGTGCTGACATCACAATGGTGATGATTACATGAGCACGAATTTATTGCAAATGGCATGCAATGAGTGACACAGAGCAATTTTCAACAAGTGTTCCTGGTAGTATCTGTGGTCAGTATACTGAGTTGCTATGGTGACTTGTAGTCACAGACTGGCAAAATTACTGGTAGCTTTGTAGTGATCAATTCTGGGTATTTGGCAGAACTCTAGGCTACATTCAAAATGCCTAATCACCTTATATTTGTTGATCATAGCTAATATGTGTACAATTAATTCTTTAGTAGATGGCAAGCAAGATATAGCCATCTGAGATCAGCTGGAAATCACATATCAGGCAGAAGGGAAAATTGTTGCCAGAGGAAAATCATTTGACCTCATAAATTCACAATGGGTTAGCAGAAAGGAACAGGAACAAGGATCTCATATCATTAAAAAATCAAAGCATGTAAGGTAAAATTAGGACACTAGTTCTTATCTGAAGATGAAAACTTCCTCACTATTCTTTAGGATTCAGTATTAAATTTATTTATTTCATTAGGGTGTCTACCTAAGAACTTAGATTCAACTTAGCTGTATGTATTAAAAGTCCAGCCAAAAAACAAAAAGACATTTTTTTCTTCTAAGAAATGTCTTAGGATTGGCAGAAGACCAAAGATTCAGTCCTATGACAGTATTAATTTTCAGGAATTTATTTATTTATTTGGACTTGTTTTACCAGTGTATTATACTATTCTTAGAAGCTTTCTACTGAATTTCCATTTAGGTGCTATGCTTCCATACTACATAACCACACTACATGCAGGAAGAAATGGGAATGGTAACTGGTAAAATACATGTGCTAGCTGTACCATTTGTCAGGAAAGCAATATCCTTCCTGGGAACTACAGCTGGTCAACACTGACCCACCTACATCAAACAGACTCTTGTCTGACAGAATTATGACATTGTCCTCTAACTGTTCCCCTGCCTCATGTCTTGGCCCTGCAATCTCTTACCAAGGAAATTGGTAAGCATTTGTTTCCTACAAAAATAATGTAGTGAATATTTCAGGCTTTGTAAGACATATTTCTTGAAGGTCTCCTTCCTCCAAGCTCTTCAGATCTGCCCCTGCAGTACCCCAACTACCACAGGCAACACTGGAATAAACAAGTGAAGCTACGCCTCAGTAAAACCTTACAAAATCAGACAGCAGTCCAGATATCCCTCTCTTGCCATTGCTGATCCCAATTCTATAATATTAATCACTTTCAATATTCAAAATCAGTTAGTACAAGAGTTTTCAATCTGAAGCGTGTGACATGAAGTAAAATTCTTCCTCCACTGACTGGCACATAACCTTCTAGACTTTCGTATTACAAGGTTCATAATAATATGTTATGATAATGTTTATGTGTTTGATTTTCCTCAATAATAAGCTTGTTCATACACTTGAACATACTAATGAAAAATAATTTCTAATATTCAGTCTAGGACTTGCCATAAAATTTCTCAAGTAATTTAATTTTGCCTGGAACCACAGTAGGGAACATTTAAAACTTATTTTGTATTGTCCTTTTTCTCTACGGCTTTTAGATATTAAATTCCTCATCTTCAACCATACTTGTCCAACTATATTAGCTGTTCCCCATTCTCACCTTCCTTCCCAAGTACTAGATGAAGATGTTGAAATGTTTTGAATTTTTTCCCTCCAAATCCACAGCCTTTGCTGCAATAATTCCTGTAGGCTTCATGATTGATAGTTAGACAATGTTGTATACTTTTGCATTCTTAACAGTGCCATTTTACATTTAATGTTTTGATTATATAAATATACAGCTATTTCAGGGCTCATTGCACATAACTTTAGTCTTCTTTTAGATCCGTGTTCTGATTCATTTCAACTGTTGTCAATTCCAACTCTTCTATGATTTTCTGTCAGGGAGAGGATGACTGAACTTTCAGGATCCTTTTCCAGGATTTTTTTTCCCTCACAGATATATCACATTTTGAATGAACAAAAGATTTAAGGTTTCATTTTTTTTTCCTTTGTAGACTATACATGAGATTCAATTATCTACCAGATTCCAATATTTCGATTAATATATATATATATATATAATGTGAATGTGTTTTTTTCTTAAATGGCAATTTCAAAAATTCCAAAAGTCTACAAAGTTTTCTCTTTTTTTAATACACATTTAATTACATGCATCCATTATTATAGCATCATACAGAGTGCTTTAACTAAAAATCCTCTGGGTCTCACTGATTCATCCCTTCCTTCCCCCTAATCCCTGACAACCATGATCTTTCTACTGTCCCCATAGTTTTGCCTTTTCTATAAAATCACATAGCTGGAATCAAACACTCTGCAGTCTTTTCAGGTTGGCTCATTTCACCTAGTAATAATGCATTTAGGTGTCCCTCATGTCTTTTCATAGCTTGATAGATCTTTTCATTTCATTTCCTCTCCTTTCCCCTCCCCTTCCTTTCTTTCCCTGCTCCTTCCCTCACTCACTCCCTCCCTCCTTCCCTTCCTCCCTCCCTTCCTTCCTTCCTTCCTTCCTTCCCTCTTGTATTGGGTGTTGAACACAGAATAAACTTTGCCAAGGTTTATCTAAAGTTGATCCTTATTCTATATATCCTTCCTTGATCTCAGAAATTCTGTTTGACTTCTAAATCAGAGTATTTTGCACACCAAAATGAAATTTTATTTTCCTCTTCTGCATAATGCATCTGTTCTTTGTTTTCTGGGAACCTGTGCTGCTAACATGATAGGTTGAATAAACACACTCTCTAAGTCTTCCTTCTTCTTCCCACAATTGCAAATTGAAAATAGTGGGCTTTCCATAGTAGAAAATATGGATTTTTAAAAAAATATCTTGCTTTGTGATTCTTCTTTAGCTACTTCTTTTGGTGTGATATATTGAAAAAACAAGAAGATATTTTGGTCTAATTGGTGACCATTCATGCTTTCAGTGCTTATATACTTTTTTTTGTTGTTGTTTTATTATTTATTATTATATTAATAAATTAATATATATTATTTAAAATATAGCTTCACTGATGCTTTGAATCAGCACAATTCACAAGAGCTACATTACAGAACCAGACCAGATATTTATCAACAGAAGAATGGATTTAAAAATGTGGTATATATACACAATGGAGTTTTAGTTAGCTGTAAAGAAGAATGCAATCAATTTGTATGTGAATGGGTGGAACTGGAGAATTTCCTGCTAAATGAAACAAACTAGACTGAGAAAATCAAGTATCAAATGTTTTCTCTTGAATTTGGAAGCTGGAACAAAATAAAGGGAAATCTGTGTGTGTGTGTGTGTGTGTGTGTGTGTGTGTGTGTGTCTGCGTGCGCGCTTGCGTGAATGCACATATGTCAGGTCAGTGAGGGTCCCTGAAGAGTAGAGGAAGAGCTTGTGGAGGGTCAGAAAAAGAGAAGAACCACAGAATAGAACTGACCAAATTATCCTATGTACATACATGAACATACCACAGTAAATTTCAACTTTACATATATCTTTAATACAATAATTTAAAAAACACTATAAATAAATAGAAGAATGAAGAGTTGAATAAAGGAACGAGGGAATAAGGGGTAGAGGAAGACAGGGAAAGTTGAAATACTGGGGACTATACTGAAATAAAATAATTTTCATGCTTGTATGATTATGTCAAACTAAAGAAAATATTATGTTTAACACTGAGATACTAATTTAAAAAATACAAGAACGCATGATTTTGGGTTAAAATATCTGTATTGTTAAGTACTTAAAATGTACTGTATTGTACTTAAAATGTCTGTAGTGTTCTTATTACCTACTCTTCTTTTGAAACAGTCTTTCTTTAATGAATGTTCTGTTAGCTCTGACTTGTGCATCCACCTAGGGTTACCTTGCTCTTTTAGGTCTTACCCACTTCCTGGAATTAACCTACCAGTGGTATTCTTAAGTCATTCTATCATAGAGCTCTATGGGTAGGGCACAGGAAATTCTGTTTTTGGGTTTCCACACAAACTCTCACTCACTAGGTGAGTAGTGTTCAGTCTTTTAATTCTCTCTCAAATCTCCTTGTAAACTTTCCCCCAGGATTGCTGAGTCTGATCCCTGTTTTCTATCTACTATGGCCCAGAGGGAACCATGTTGGCAATTGCTTTCTCCCCTGAGGCTCTGGCTGACATGAAGACCGTGTCTCTCTCTTCTCCCGACTTCCCCCAACAGCTACAGGACATACTTGGTACTCTCGAAAGAACAAAATTGGGCTGAGGTTGAAAGGTAGGGTAGGGAAGAAAGTCTTAGTTTCATTACATAATTTCATGTAAATATTCAGATTCATAGAGTGCTTTAGAGACTTTAAAATCCTTAATTTAAAATAATGTTCATATATGTGAATTGAAATTAAACGTCTAAAACTTTATTAAAAAGGCATTCTATTATTTTTTTAAAGAGAGAGTGGAGAGAGAGAGAGAGAGAGAATTTTTTAATACTTATTTTTTAGTTATCGGCAGGCACAACATCTTTGTTTGTATGTGGTGCTGAGGATCGAACCCGGGACACACGCATGCCAGGCGAGCGTGCTATGGCTTGAGCAACATCCCCAGCCCCAAAAATGCATTCTAAATCTAAGCTTAGAGTCTTACAAAGATAGTGAGAAATTATTATTCTAGTTACGTTTTTGTTGTTGATGCTGTTGCTTTTATTGTCAGTGCTATGGATTCAACCCAGGGACTCATGTAGGTCAGGCAGGACTCACAAGCCCTATGATAGCTGATTTATTTTAATTACCCTTAGAAAACTCATCTATTAGGTAAAAATAAAATGGCCAAACCACAAAAAGCTGTGAGTGATGGGAATGCCCCAGATAATCAGAAACTCTAAACCTGAATCATGATATACCATCTGCAATACTGTCTTTGCATTCAGGTAAAACTGGAATTTATTACTCCTTGGCTATTTCCTATATATGTGAATTTGAGAAAGTGACTTAAGTAATCTATCCCAGTTTGCCCTTTTTAAAAATTCAAAATTTTTTATAGGATTGTTGTATATTTTGCAATATATGTAAAGTAGATGCTTAGGAATCTCTGAAACTTTTACTTATTAATGTAGTGACTACCTCTACTACTAATGCTATTATAATTTATTCATGAGCTTAAGCTTAAAAGACATGAAGCCATGAATTTAAAACACAACATGGTCTTTTTTCTAATCAAAATGTTGTACTGAATTTGTTGGTATGTGCTTAATATTAGGAAAAAAATGCATAACCAAAATACCATAGAAGTTAAGCAAGAATTGTAGCTGTTAACCAATTTATGACTCTTTCCTTGAGATCAAACAATAGCTTATATTTACATCCTCATAAATTAATTCATTAATATATGATTGACTCAGTATTCTTTAATATTTTATGCAACAGAAAAATATTCAAACATTTTGAAACTTTTCCACAATTCTACATTCACAGACACACACAAACACACATGCACAGACACAGAGAGATTAAAAACTGTCAAAGGCATTCCTGTATATCAGTGACAAATCCTCTGAAATGGAAATGGGGACAACCACCCCATTCACAATATCCTCAAAAAAAATAAAATACTTGGGAATCAACCTAACAAAAGAGGTGAAAGACTTATACAATGAAAACTACAGAACCCTAAAGAGAGAAATAGAAGAAGATCTTAGAAGTTGGAAAAATATACCCTGTTCATGGATAGGTAGAACTAACATCAACAAAATGGCAATATTACCAAAAGTTCTCTATAGGTTTAATGCAATGCCAATCAAAATCCCAACGGCATTTCTTGTAGAAATAGAGAAAGCAATCATGAAATTCATATGGAAAAATAAAAGACCCAGAAAAGCAAAAACAATGCTAAGCAGGAAGTGTGAATCAGGCGGTATAGCTATACCAGACTTCAAACTATACTACAGAACAATAGTAACAAAAACAGCATGGTACTGGTACCAAAACAGGCGGGTGGACCAATGGTATAGAATAGAGGACACAGAAACCAATCCACAAAACTACAACTATCTTATATTCGATAAAGGGGCTAAAATCATGCAATGGAAGAAGGATAGCATCTTCAACAAATGGTGTTGGGAAAACTGGAAATCCATATGCAACAAAATGAAACTGAATCCCTTTCTCTCACCATGCACAAAAGTTAACTCAAAGTGGATCAAGGAACTTGATATCAAATCAGAGACATGGCGTTTGATAGAAGAAAAAGTTGGCTATGATCTACATACTGTGGGGTCGGGCTCCAAATTCCTCAATAGGACACCCATAGCACAACAGTTAATAACTAGAATCAACAAATGGGACTTACTCAAACTAAAAAGTTTTTTCTCAGCAAAAGAAACAATAAGAGAGGTAAATAGGGAGCCTACGTCCTGGGAACAAATCTTTGCTCCTCACACTTCAGACAGAGCCCTAATATCCAGAATATACAAAGAACTAAAAAAATTAGACAATGAGATAACAAATAACCCAATCAACAAATGGACCAAGGACCTGAACAGAAATTTCTCAGAGGAGGACATACAATCAATCAACAAGTATATGAAAAAATGCTCACCATCTCTAGCAGTCAGAGAAATGCAAATCAAAACCACCCTAAGATACCATCTCACTCCAGTCAGATTGGCAGCCATTAGGAAGTCAAACAAAAACAAATGCTGGCGAGGATGTGGGGAAAAGGGTACTCTTGTACATTGCTGGTGGGACTGCAAATTGGTGCGGCCAATTTGGAAAGCAGTATGGAGATTTCTTGGAAAGCTCGGAATGGAACCACCATTTGATCCAGCTATTCCCCTACTCTGTCTATTCCCTAAAGACCTAAAAAGAGCACACTATAGGGACACTGCTACATCCATGTTCATAGCAGCACAATTCACAATAGCAAGACTGTGGAACCAACCTAGATGCCCTTTAATAGAAGAATGGATAAAAAAAATGTGCCATTTATACACAATGGAGTATTACTCTGCATTAAGAAATGACAAAATCATAGAATTTGGAGGGAAATGGATGGCATTAGAGCAGATTATGCTAAGTGAAGCTAGCCAATCCCTTAAAAACAAATGCCAAATGTCTTCTTTGATATAAGGAGAGTAACTAAGAACAGAGTAGGGACGAAGAGCATGAGAAGAAGATTAACATTACACAGGGATGAGAGATGGGAGGGAAAGGGAGAGAGAAGGGAAATTGCATGTAAATGGAAGGAGACCCTCAGGGGTATACAAAATTACATACAAGAGGAAGTGAGGGGAAAGGAGGAAAAATATAAGGGGGAGAAATGAATTACAGTAGAGGGGGTAGAGAGAGAAGAGGGGAGGGGAGGGGGAGGGGGGATAGTAGAGGATAGGAAAGGCAGCAGAATACAACAGACACCAGAATGGCAATATGTAAATCAATGGTTGTGCAACTGATGTGATTCTGCAATCTGTATACGGGGTAAAAATGGGAGTTCATATCCCACTTGAATCAAAGTGTGAAATATGATATATCAAGAACTATGTAATGTTTTGAACAACCTACATTAAAAATTAATTTAAAAAAAAAACTGGACTTCTGTAGATGATTTTTGGATTAACTCTTCAAGTATAGAAATAGTCTTCCTTACCCATATCTGACATTTCAGGCACAGTCACAATGTAAGGTCCGTCTGTGAACTTTGGAGCATTGTCATTGATATCTTGCACTTTGATGATGAACTCAGATTCAGGTTCCAGAGGCTTGTTTGTCCGTCTGTCAATAGCCTGGGCATGAAGCACGTAGTGTGTCTTCTGCTCTCTGTCTAGGCTTTTGGTTGAGTGGATGTCCCCCGTGGTATCATCAATGATAAATATAGTCCCAGCACCTTCTCCAGTAAGGATGTACTTGACAGACCCATCACCTTTGTCAGAATTGGAGTGCAGCTGCAAAATACACATGGGCAAATTAGCAGGCAATTGCATTCACACCTTTGGTCTCCTTCTTTGAAAATTTCCCATGTACAATTTGATACCTATTGTAAGATTTTTTTTTCTCTCTACAGTGTCTTGCATATGGCTGCTTTTCATTTTCTTGCATATTTTGTCTAGTTGGTATTCATATGATTATTTATCATGATTTCTCTAAGCAATTAATTTACTGGTTTGAGAAAAAGAATAACCCATGTTGTTTTTTCACTAACTGAACATTTTACTAATATAAAGGTGAGAAAAGAAACTTTCACTACATTTCTGTCACCTAGTATACTTGTAAGAATAAAGCAGATTTTGTTTTGTTTTATTTTTGTTTTTGTTTTGTTTTTACTATTAATGGAGATTCTATTTCTACCTTAAAACTAGAAAAAATACATCGTGGAATGAATTGATATTTGAATTAATTATTAAAAATTATCACAATAAAGGCCCATAATTTGTCATAGAGCTTTAGTTTTATAAGTTGAAACAAATTTGAAATATTTTCTAGTATAAATACTTATATTTAGAATGTAAAAATATGAGCGGTAATTTTTTTTCTTTAAGGATTGCAAACATTTAACTCAAAAGGTTGCTAGTAGTCTTAAATGGAACCAGTAACTATATCCTACATTTAGTTAACTTAAATACATGGATAAATATCACTTATTGAATTAAATTGATAAAAAATACCTTACTTGCTATTTTTAAAATAGAAATTTTAGTAAAGAGGTCTTCTCTAATAAGGATAATCAATATATTAAGATAATATTAGTCTTTTTGTTATTTAAAACTATGAATACTTTTGAGTTGCATATCACTCATGCTTAAAATTCTATTTTATCTTATACCATCAAAATTCAATTAAATACCTCTGGGAGTGCCAGTACTATATTTCTACCCAGGAATAGTGGAAGTATTTTCTGAAATTTCAAATACATATTTGAAGAATTGTTTCTCCCAAGAGAGCTGAGCAGTTAACTTCAGATGAAATTCTCTGTTCACATAACCTCAAGTCCTCACCTTTTGTTCATTTCTAACATTGGAAATTCTGAAACATATAGCCTTATTCGCAAAGCACTTCAGTTTCCTTGCCATAGTGAAGTAAAAATTTTCAAGGTTATTTTAAAGGGTCTGAACTCTTAAAAATCAGTTGAAATAGAGAATATTTAGAAAAACAAAATAAAACTCAAGAAAAAATGTGGATGTGTAACCGATGTGATTCTGCAACTTGTATTTGGGGTAAAAATGGGAGCTGATAACCCATTTGAATCAAATGTATGGAAGATGATATGCCATGAGCTTTGTAATGTTTTGAACAACCAATAAAAAAATATTAAAAAAAAAAGAAAAGAATTATTTGTTTTGGAAAAGAAAAAGCAGCAAAAAGAAAATTCATTATAAATCATCAATCATTTTATTTTATTTTAATTTTTTCAGTATTGGGGATTGAAACCATAAATGTCTATGAGCCTTCATATTCTATTTTTGATACAGGTTCTTGCTAAGATGCTGATACTGGCTAGGAACTTGTAGTCCTCCAGACTCAGTCTCCAGAGTTGCTGGGTTTTCAGACTTGCACCCTCCACAAGTTACACAGTAATAATATTTTCATAATTATTAAGCCAGCTAGCATAATTTTTATTAGTTATGACTAACTTGAACATAGACTCTAATATGATCAGTGAATTATAATTTAGAAATATTCATATTATTGAATCACTTTAGAAAAATTACACCAAAATATTACAGAAATGTATATTGAGTACTATGTCAGTTTTTAATACTACTTATAGAGTTTAATACTACTTTTTAGAGTTTAATACTACTTTTAGAGTTTAAGTAATGTGATTGTTTTATTAGTGAATTTTTTCAACTTTTAACTAACATGATTGAAATTTGAAATTATCAGCTTTCAAGTAACACTAATGGAAAACCATTATATTAGCATGTAGTCAATTTATTAACATTTTATATAATTTTTATAATAACCATATGTGAAGCAGCAAATTGATCTACTCTAAGGATTCCCACTTCTTCACCACATCCTCTCTCAAATGTTCAGTTCTGTTTGAGCATATGCTTTGCCACAGAGGTGGAGGCCAAGAGAAACATTGGTTATATCATCTTATTTGTTTAATAAGATGTTTTCAAAGACCTTGGAGGAGCCCATGTTTGTATTAAGTTTTATAAGACAAAAAATGATGAAAGAATAAATGAATAAAATAAACATTTTTATTAGTAGAAGGAGTGGTAGAAAACTTGAGAGATGAAGAGAAAACTGGGGATACCAATAATAGAGTCTATAGATAACTACAAAAGACACCTAAGTCTTTGAGTATGTTCAGGAATGAGAAACAGATGAAAGGGGTTAGATCATGGAAATTAAAAATGACCCTGATACAGTTTTGGTACTGATTTTGTAAAAAATATATCATAAGTTTAACTAGCTACTAAATTATTTGATAGATACCCATGGATTTTTATAATAAAAGAAGATAAAATATTTGGAAGATAAGGTTGATCTTATTCATATACAATAAACTCCTTTTAGTAAACAGTTTAGAAATATTATTCAGAGAGTGGTAGCAGAGTGGTGGGGATGTAGTTTTAGAGTCTTGAGGTCTTGCAGAGTAACTTATAGTTTCATGTTAAAAGAAAGATGTTCTAAATTTAAACTTAATGCAAGAAGAGATAATTCTTGTGTGTCTGATTACATAGTGAAGTGGGGCTAATAAACTGCTCTTTAGAGGACATAAAAGGAAGAAGGGGTGAAGAAAGAAAGAAAGAAAAATGTATCCACCCATGTAAAACAAAATTAAAACTTCTCTGGCTTTACCTTAATAAATCACCTTTTTCTTAGGGTTAAGTATTAACAAATGGTCCTTCTAAAGCTAATGCAACTCAGATGAGTTCATGTCAGGACATTTTTGATGCACACTGAACCACAGTAGAATCAGTACCTAAAAATATATTGGTTTAACTTCAATGCACATGTTCTCACTAAAATAATATTATCTTTCTTGGGGAAGAATAATTTTAAAAGATTAAGGAAATGGTGGCAGATCCATTAATTTGAAAAGTTGCTTTAAGTTGTAAATTTTATGTTACAAAAACTGATTACTAAGTTAAAATTGTGATATTCTGGACCACACAATTCAAATACACCTTGCTATAAGTAGGGAACTAATATTTACAATATTCCAGTGAATGACTGAAACAAAGACAAAAACATCATATTAGTAATGCTACTGATATTATCTTCAACACTTTCTGTATAAGAATACATACGACACAATGTGCAAAACGTGAAAATTTTAAATACATGGCATTGAAATGTGTTATGCATAACTCATTCTACTACGTGTCATATTTTAATGTATAATCATACAAAAGAAGAATCAATTAACATTAAGTAATCAATGTGAAGGAAATGCATCAAATAATAGTCTTTTGGTAACTTATTCATATCAGTCTCCCTTGAATAAAAATAAAACATAATTTTTTTATTAACCCATCAAGGAAAAATTGCTAAAAATGGGAATAACAAAATACTTCATTCAAGCATAAAATGAATGGTAATTGATTAAAACACAAAAGATTAAGAAATTAGATAAAAATAAGGAAATACAGTATTTGTGTAACTAGGAGTACAAAAATACAACGACATTTTTAATTAATTGGCATGTATTCTTTGAGAAGGAAGTGAATGAATAATAAAGAGTTGCAAGGAACAGTCTCTATTTTTTCCCACTTGCTTTGGCAATATATCCTCTGAACTCAAAATGGAATGTTAACAGCTAACACGTAACTTCATAGTGTTGCTTACATTTGAAATTGTCATTTCTTACCCATCAGCTCAACTATCAAGATGTGCTAAATATTTGAGCACTGCGAAATGCAGGTAGTGGCTGAGAATTTCACTACAAGTTACTAAGAAACCTCAAATATTGAGAAATTGATTGAAACTGAAGTAAACTACATGAAATACGTCATTATCTATTTTTTATCAGAGTAAAATTGTTTTATTTTTCTTCAAGGAGACTGAAACACATTTTTCTTCTTCTTCTTCTTCTTCTTCTTCTTCTTCTTCTTCTTCTTCTTCTTCTTCTTCTTCTTCTTCCTATTATTATTATTATTATTATTTAATCTTTAGACAACATTTTAATAATTTCAACATGTTCGTCTTGAATTTGGAATTTTCCAGCATCAGTCTTCAGAGTAACTGGGATTACAGGTGTATTACCCCACTCCCAGCTGGTACTGTTTTGTTTTTGTTCTTTTTAAATATCAGATATATTAAACAAGACTCAATTTCCATGAAAATATTGACACAAATCCATTGCCCACACATTAAATTGTGTTATTTCGCACACATTTAACACTTCATTATTACTGTTCATTTTAGCAATTTTTCTTTTCTGAAAAAAAAATAAAGCAGTAATTGCATTTCATAATAGAAGGAGGATGATAAAGTTGTAAATGGAATTGATGCTTTGGGAAATTCATTTGGTAATAAAACATAAGGTAATTGCTTGATCCAGCAATCACGTTTAGGAGTTTATTTTTAAAAAAAAACATTTTTGGAGCACCCTAATGTACCAGTTTTGATATTCATAACTTAGTTATATAACACACAAAAAAAGCAAATAAAGATGCCTACATTGACAGAGTCTGCATTCAGTGCAATGATTAGAAACAAAGAATAAGCAGAAGAAATTATAATTTATCTGTAATATTCTAGAAAATTCAAGAGCTAAACTTAATAAGAAGAAGGAGAAAGATATCAAAGAGGAATATTAGAAGTAGCTGGTGTGTTGCAGAGAGGTTGTAGCAATAAATATAGGACTAAGGTAGGTAGACTATTGTGCCCTCAAAGATGTGCATGTTTTAATTCAGGGGACCCATGGATATGTTATTTTCTATGGAAACATGGGCTTCACAAGAATTATTAAGTTTAAGTACCTTGAGTTGGAGAAACTCTTCTGGTTTCTTTAACTATGAGCAATCTAATCAGAAGAGTCCTTGGGGGAGGGGTGTGGAAATACATTCTAATTGGTGAGAGAAAGAAAGAGATGGAAGCTGGAGACATAGTCAGGATCTCATTGCTGCCTTGAAATGTAGGGGACATTGTGCACAGACCAAAGAGAGTTCTCTACAAACAGGAAAAGACAAAGGATAAATTCTCTTCTAGAACCCAGAGGTACAGCATATAATATTGAATCTCTGCCTGATCCTAGATTTTAAATCAATAGGAATTATCTTGGAATTCAGACTTATAGATCCATTAAAAAATATTAATTTTTAAGTGACCAAATTGGTGGTGATATGTTATAGCAGGAAACAAAATAACACATCAGATAAGGCCTATTTAAGAAGATGGCATTTAGGCAAATTCCTGAAGGGCAGGATATAAGAAAACTGAAAGGATCAATTTAGGACTATTATTAGCAGGTTACAGAAATAGAAGGCCAGTGTGTCATAGGAGCACAGATTAAAATGAAGGTAAGAGAAGACCTCAGACAAACATCTGGGTGTGATTCCACATAAGGGGATTTTACAAGAAAGGAAGACTGGATAGTTTTGAGTGGTGATCTATTATAATTCGCAGGTACTTTAAAAGGATCACTGTGGCTTCAATATTGAAAATAAAAAATTGGAGAAGCAAAGTTAAAGCAAGAATGTTTGATGAAATATAACTGCAGTAAGCAGCAGATTGATAATTATTCCATGGAACAGGATGACAGTAGTGAAAATGGTGAGAAACATTCTAATCATGAATGTATTTTCAAAGTGCAGCAATGGGTTCACAAAGGAATGGATATGGGCTGTAAAGTCAAGGAGAGATCAAGCAAGAATATTAGTACATAGTGACAGATATTTATAGTGGCAATTATGGAAGGATCCAGGTATAGAAAGTTTGAAGGGGATGGTCAGGAATTCAACTTGGGCATGCTAAATGTAATATTTCTGTTGTTCGGCTCAGCCAAGACATAGAAAAGCTATTTATGTATGCAGTCTACATTTCACAGGAGAAGTCTGATTGGTTTGTAAACTCAAGGGATTGAAGCACCGAGGTGGTATTAATAGCAATGAAGTTGGATTAGATTGTCGATGAAATAAGCAGAGGCGGGAAGAGAGGGAAAGGAATGATTTTGGAAGTCTGTGATATTTCAAAATTAAAACGTTAGAGTGAAAACAATGAAAATGGAAAAAAAATAGGAAAGCAGAAACAAGTCAGTGTGCTGAAAAAAGTAAAAATAAGTATATGTATATAAGGATATCTATATGAGAAGTCAAAATAATCTATAGGTTTGGCTGGAAGAAAATTGCTTGATAAAGTATGAATTACAATTAAAATAATGAGATGCATAAGAAGGTTCTGAAAAACTATACACTATTAAAGATAATAATATTTTAGAATAGTGTATAAGATCATATTTACCTAAGATACATAAATAACAATAAAATTTCCATATATACTCTGTGTCCATTAGATTAAACATGGAGAAAGTTAGCAAATAATACAGTGGTATGCAGGTGGTACTTAAAAGAAGAAAGAATAAGAGGCTGCACTATAGTGGGGTATTCTATGTCCTTTTACTACTTTCACAGATTAAGCTGATTTAATAAGCTTTTATTAGTTTGATATGTATATATTAATGTTATTATTATTAAATAAAGTTTCTGGATTTTGTACAACTTATGTTGAAAAGTCACATTATGATACAATCTTTTAGGAAAACTGTAAGATTTATTAGCATATATAAAGTGTGATCTTATTTCCATGCATAATTTGCAACCTTTGTTTGATTTTCATTCCATGATACATAAGAATTTGATACTTCCTGTGTTCATTACTCCTAAATTGTGTCCTGAATTCAGCTGCTAATTCCAAAATGTGGCTTTACTTTCCCAGATACTTTGCAATTAATGCTTGTTCAAATAAATACAGGTCCTACTGAAGTCCTTCTTGCTATATTTTGGATATCCACCTCATGCCTATTTCTCATGCTTCTCAGTTAAGTCTCATCATTTCTACATGTCTACTCACCTACAGCTCCGACTTTTATTAAAAGAGTTCTCATGTTTAATCATTCAACTCAACATAATTGAATAGAAATAAAATGAACTGTATGTACTTCACTAGGTATCAGGCAATGTACTAAAAAGAAACACCATAGTCAATATTCTGAGAGAAGCACAGATTGATACATTTTGCTATGTGCAGAAATTTTCCCAGGGAAAAAGACTGAATCTCAATCCATAGCCCTGTTTCTTTTCTTATAAAATATCTGAAAGCATCAAGAGGTTATTTTCTTCTTTTGAGATTTGTCATCATACATTTTTCCTTGTTCATGATGTTTTGAAATGAATTTTATCACTTGACAAAATTAATCTAACATCACCAGTATCTCATAGTTATCAAGTAACATTTATAAAAGGATAGGAGTGATATCAGAATATGATGAAAATAATTTGACACAAGAAAATCCAATACAAACTCTCACATATTAAATACTCAGTCTGTATATGCAGAGGATGGGAAAAATTATGATGGAGAGAAGGATGAGTTGAGACACAGTTTTAAAAAAAAATGACAAACAAATAACAACCACAACAACAAAACAGTTGGGCACCTGTTTCCTGTGCTAGAGAAAGGGATTCTTTAATCCAGAGTTAGCCCATGTAACTCTGCAGAGAAGAATCTGGGGACAGATACTTTTGGCATTTGACAATAGTCAGCAATGATCATATGTGTGTGTGTGTATGTGTATGTGTGTGTATGTATATATATATATATATATATATATATATATACATACATACATATATGGCTATATATGTATTTGAACACATATATGTTTGTATGTTTTTTTAATCTCAATTTAAATAAATCACTCACTATTTAAACCAAAAATAACAATTCATGATGGGCTTTATAAGGAAATTTAACTAAAAACTCTGACAAAATTAGGAAAAAAATAAAGGGGTATGGTTGGGGTTGTAGCTTAGTTGTAGAATGCTTGCCTAGAAGTGTGAAACACTAGGTTCAATATTCAGCACCACAAAAAAAAATAAATTTAAATAAAGTCATTGTGTTCATCTACAACTTAAAATAAATTTTAAAAAATAAAGGGGTAGGTAATTGTAAATAAGCTATCATAAAGGCACTGCATTGATGAAGGGGGAAGTTAACAAGGTGAATTGAAAATTGAAATGTGGTAAATGTGATGTGTGAAGTGAAAACAAGGAATAGTGTGTAAAGTACAGTTACAGAAATTAAGTGGTGCAATACTGATTACAAATAGTCTTTGGTTTTTTTAAATTTTATTATTATACATTGTTACAATTGCATAGACACTAAAATTGACAAATGATGTATAACCAAGAGACTCAATAAAATTTAAACAGAATGGTAAAAAGCATTTACAACAAGAGAAGATAGAAAGGGATCATATAAAACAAAAACTGATGTAGCAATGTAAAAACAAAACAAAATGAAATGCTATAACATTCACCAAACCTTATAAAACACTATATTGTATACAAATGTGCATCAGGAAAAATGGTGGAGTATGAATTTCCCAAATTATCTCCTTTATGAAAACAATGAGAATTCTCTCTAAAGTTATAAGAATCAACTTTTCAAATCTCTGGAAAATGACCAGTCTTGAGGTATTACAGAGAACATGTATGCAAGAAAAATATCTGAATTTTGATTTGAAGATTGAGCTTTCTGTTACTTTACTGTGCCCTATCCGCATGCCCTCAGTTCCACTGCAGCTGTGAAAGACAGTATCCTAAAATCACAGTGAAAACCTGCATCATGACACCCACAGGATGTAGCAAAATGGGGCTGGTGATCCTTGGAGCCACATGTCCATGAAGTGCTGATTATTTGATTTCTGTTTGGTTCTCTGGAAGACACCACTCTCAACTCTGTTGTTATTTGACCTGACTCACAACTTCCCAAATGCCTATAGCTTTTCCCATTGAGATTTTTAAAAAACAAAGAAGTCTTAAAAATTGAAGTTGCCAGAGATAGTGAATACCAACTGGAGCAAGTGATATATTAACCCAAAGGTTTAAAAGGAAAAGTTGGGTAATATAATGTTTATCAGAAGTTTTTAAAAAACTGGGCATAGGAATTATAGATAGCTTCGTATATCTGTAGGACTTTGCAAATAATGATAGTGTGCAAGATCAGAAAAGACATAAGACCAGAAGATAACATCTCTAACTAAACTTCAGCGTCTTTGAAAGCTGGAAGTAAAGGAAAATATCAAGTTGTAAGCTGCCGGGTCTAGTGTTGGAGATGGGACTCAGCATGCACCACACTGACCCCAGGAAAGAAAGGGATGTACATAGATTCTAGACACCCAAGAAAATTTGCATCCATTGTCAATTCACTAATAAGCCATGCATGCTGAGACTTAAGTGGGCACACATAACAATGGATAAAGACTTCAGAATCATTTCAGAAAATTTATTAATGAAAAAGCAACACAAACAACATCAGGGAAGAGAAAGAATCTGATTTCTAAATTTGACACTTTATGTTATTTAAAATTCCCAGTTTTCAATAAGTAAAAATGATGTGTGTTATATTATTGTATTAATACATTAACATACTAAACAATTACATTGTATTAACAACTATAATGTAATAATACTAATTATGTTATATTATTATGTTATATACTAAAACATACAGAAAGAAATAAGAATGTATTAGATATCTACATATCTACGTGATGAAAGAAAATAGAGATACAAATAAGAGTTCAATTTGTAGTCAACTAGGTGTTAAAAGTGAAGACATTAAAGCATTCTAAAAAAAAGAAAAAATGGAGAATGTGTTAACAGCTAATCTGCAATATTACAAATAAAAAAAGAGAATATTAGAAGCTGAAATGAAATGATACTAAATACTAGTTCAAATCCTCATGAAAACTAAGACAATTAAGTAATGGTTACTACAGAATGGCAAGACTAGCAAACGGGAAACTCTAAACACTGTTAATAAAAATCAAAGATCACTCAAATGAAAATGTAATGACAAGTACATATATAAACATAAACAGTGAAAATGTATTTCTTGTGGCACTTCCTCCTGTTTTCCTTTAAAACACAGCTATATGTGTGATGATATAGAAATCTGTGCTACTGAGCTTGACATGTGTAAATATGCATGTGGTATGATAATAACACAAAAAGCAGAATGGGGTTGTATGCAAAGAAATCTTTGAATAGTATTTGATCAAGTTGGAATTACCAAAATTAGATTGTTACAAAGTGTATAAAAGAAATGATACTAATTAAATGATACACTAGTAAATATTTAGTGTGAAATAAAGAGTCACAGAAGTCTGTAGCAACAAAACATAACGAAGAAAAGAAACAGTAAAATAACAGATCCTAAGTGGTAACAGTCAATGAAAACAGAATAAACATGATGATTGGACACAGAAATTAAAAGAATTTTTAAATAACGCCCATGATGCTTTGAGATACAGTTTGGATTTAAATAGAAATATAATTAAAGAGCAGAAAAACATTATATCTTGTAATGTTTTTTTTTAAGGAAAAGAAAGCTACAATGGCTGTGATAATACCAGAAAAAAATATGCTTCAAGATGAAAATTGTTACTACAGAAAATTAAGGATAACTTATAATGATAGAAGAATCAATGTGTCAATAATTTATAATTGCAAACATGTTTGTAATAACAGTGCCCCTGAATACATGACATAGAAACAGATAGGACTGAAAAAATAAGTGCTCATTTAAACAATATCAGTTGAGGTTTGAGTGTCCTGTTTTCAATACTGGATAACTAGTCAGATGATAGGCAGAGGGACAGAATTCTTAAATGACACAGTAAACTACTTAAGACTAAATAGATTTTTTATAGTAAACACTACAATCAGAGCAGTGTAAATAGTCATATCAACTACAGATGGAACAACCTCTAGGATAAACTACACATTAGGCCAATAAATGTAAATACAAGCCTTTCTGCCAGGAAAGCTAGTCTAGATGTGATACATCACACTGTTTCTTTAGCTATCTAAAAATAAGAAAAAGAAAGTGGACCATTTTAAAATAAATAAATGTACATACATTAAAATCATATACAATATATTCTCTGACCAAAACAAAGAAAGGTTAGGAATGAATTACAGAAGTAAATTAACAAAATTGACAAACAAGTGAAAATAAAACCCACTTTCTTATATCATCAATGAGTCAAGAAGAAATTATAAAGCACACTTTTCAAAAGTAAATATGGTGCCTTAAGTTGAATCAAAGCAAATAATCGTAAACTAAAATTTATAGGATTTATATGGCTATAAAACAGAAAGAAAATAGAGATGAAATAGATAACAATCAAGAAACCTTATTATTTGTAAAGATAACCAAAACTAAAATGATAAATTTTAAACATTTGAAATGTGTGTGCTTTGGAAACACTCTATACAAAAGTAAAAAGACAACTTAGAAAGTGGGTGAAAATGTGTAAACTGTAATTCTGATGAAAACCTAATATCCAGAATTTATAAATAATGCAATTCTACAGCATAAAGAACAATTTGCCCAATTAAACATGAATGTAGAATTTGAATACACACTTTTCAAGAGTAGATAAAAAAATAACTAGTAAGTATGTAAAAAGATGATCATCACCATTAGGCATTAGGGAAATGCAAATTAAAACTGCAAGGAGTTACTACTTCACACCCACAAAGAGTGCTAAAATTTCAAAAAGACAGAAAATAAACAAGTGTTGGCAAGAATTTGCAGAAATTGGAACACTATACATTATTACACATAGTTACCATATGAGCCAGTGATGCTCTCAAGTATATCCCCAAGAAGAAAGAAAACACATGCAGCAGAAAACATAGACACGTGTTTGCAAGAGGCTGAAGTGGAGGGAGAAACAGGGATTGACTACAAATTATCATAAGGTTTCGTTTTCAGCGTTATGCAAATTTTCTAAAATAAGGGAGATTTAATAGTTTCATACCTTCACATGCACTGAAAACTGAAAAAATATGCCCATCAAAAGGACACATATTATATTTTGTCAATTATATTTCAATAGAAAGCTGCTATTTGAGTAATTATTATTGGTCATAATAGTAAGTCATTGTAAATGTACTGAACACCAGCAATTAAAAAGCAGAACTTTTGAGATAGGTTAAAAATAAAATTTAACTACACACAATGATGCTTTTTAAGTGCACATGTATAAGAAGGTAAGATAAAGAAAAATGACAGGTAAAGCCCTTTATAAACATTAAAAAGCATGACTTCTGAACATGAAAATAAACTCAAAAGAAAGTATAATATAGGAGATGAAGAAAAAAATTGCATATTAGAAATTAAAGAATGCTCTTGATCTGATAAACAGCATTTACAAAAATCTAAAACTAGAATTATACACTGTCATAAAAGTTTTTTTTTACCTAAGATTGTGAAGTAAGCAAGTATGTCCATTTTTACTACTTACTATTCAATACTGTATGGAAAATGCTAGACAGTACAATAGAGTAAAAAACAAATAACAAAACACACATACATGAGATAGAAATTGAAAACCAGGAAGAAAGCCTTTCTCTATTCAAAGATGATATGTACTTAGAAATGTCTTTAGAATTTGTTGATTTGTTGAAATTTATGTATTTAGAAAATGTTGAAGATTCTATACACATAGAAACTATATATATATATATATATATATATATATATACACACACACACACACACACACACACACACATCACATAAATATATTTCTAGGTGCATTTAACAACGTCAAAAGATTCATGGACAGTATTTTAAAATCAAAGGATTTTCTGTTTATTAGTAGCATACAATTTACCTTAAAATATAAGCAATAAAATTTGTGATATCAACAGAAAGCCTAAATATTTAGGCATAAATTTAATGAAAAATTTGTGAAAGTCCACATAACAATCTGCATAAAGTTAAGAAAATGTATGTAAAAACAGATATTTGTAGCTTATTAATTGATTGGAAATGTCTGAAAAATTAATACATATTTTTTCCAAAACTAATTGACAGAGCACCTGAAATACAAATCAATGTAACTATGAGCATTTTGCAAACACTGGAAAGCTGACTCTAAAAATCACAAGGAAATAAATATGACCAATAGTTTTCAATGTATTGTTTTGTAAAAGAAGAACATAATCAAAAGAATTCTTTTTTTTGGTCTACTCTTTCTTTTTAAAAGTTTTGTTCTAATTAGTTATAAATGACAGTAGAATGCATTTTGACACATTATGTATAAGTGGAGTAAAACTTCTCATTCTTCTATACATGATGTAGAATCAAACCAGTTGTGTAATCATATATGTGCATAGGTTAATAATATTCAATTTATTATATTATCATTCCTAGCCCCATATACCCTCCCCTTCCTTCATTGCACTCTGCTTAATTCAAGGTTCCTCTATTTATCCCTAGTCCCCCCACAACCTTATTGTGAATTAGAATCTACATATCAGAGAAAACATTGAGCCTTTGTGTTTTAGGGATTGGCTTATTTCACTTAGCATGATATTCTCCAGCTCCATCCATTTACCTTAAAATGTCACAATTTCATTCTTTTTTAAGGCTAAGTAATATTCCATTATGTATATATATCACATTTTTTATCCATTTTTCTGTTGAGGGGTATCTAGTTTAATTCCTAGTTTGAGCTGCTTCAAACACTGATGTGGTTGTGTCACTGCAGTATGCTGATTTTAATACCTCTGGGTGTAAACCAAGGAGCAGGATAGCTGAATCAAATGGTAGTTCCAAGTTTTCTGAGAACTCTCCATACCACTTCCCATAGTCATTGCAACAATTTGCAGCCCCACCAGCAATGTGAGAGTGTACAATTTTCCCCACATCCTCATCAACATTTATTATTGCATTTATTATTAATAATTGCCATTCTGACTGGAGTGAGATGATAACTTAATTTTGATTTCAATTTATCTAATTGCTAGAGATGTTGAACTTTTTTTTTTTCATATATTTGTTGACCAATTGTATTTTTTTTCTGTGAAGTGTCTATTCAATTTATTAGCCCATTTATTGATTGGGTTATTTGTGGGTTTTTTTTTTTTTTTTTTGGTTTTGATTTTTTGCGTGCTTTATATATCCTGGAGATTAATGGTCTATGTGAGAAGTATGTGGTAAAGATTTTCTCCCAAATCTGTAGGCTCTCTCTACATGTTATTGATTGTTTCCTTTTTTGAAAAGAAGCCTTTAAGTTCAAATCCATTCCATTTATTGATTCTTGATTTTACTTCTTGTGCTTTAGATGTCTTGTTAAGGGTGTCAATTCTAAGCTGACGTGGTAAAATTTGGGGCTACTTTTTCTTCTATTAGGTGCAGAGTCTCTGTTCTAGTGCCTAAGTCTTTGATCCACTTTGAATTAAGTTTTGTTCAGGGTGAGAGATAGAGATTTAATTTTGTTTTGCCACATATTGATTTCTAGTTTTCTCAGCACCATTGGTTGAAGAGGCCATCTTTTCTTTAGGAAATGTTTATAATTAAAACTAGGGCTAAAATCAATGAAATTGAAACAAAGTAAAGAATTCAAAATATTGACAAAACAAAGAGTTGGTTCTTTGAAAGAATAAATAAAATTGATAAACCATTAGCCATTCTAATGAAGAGCAAGAGAGAGAAAACTCAAATTACTAAAATTTGTGATAAAGAAGGAAATATTACCATGGACACTACTGAAACATAGACGATAATCAGAAACTATTTTGAAAATTTATACTCCAGTAAAAGAGAAAATTTTGAAGACATCGACACATTTCTAGAGACTCATGACATACAACAAACTGAATCAGAGGGACATACACTATTTAAACAAGTCAATTTTGAGCAAAATCGGAAATATGAAACACCATCAAAAGCCTGTTAGCCAAGAAAAGCCCTGGATCAGATGGATTCTATGCCAAGTTCTAAAAGACATTCAAAGAGGAATTAAGACCAATAGTCTTCAAATTATTCTATGAAATAGAAAAGGTGAGAACACTTCCAAATTCACCCTATGAGGATAATATCATCCAAATTTTAAAAAGCTGGCAAATACACATCAAGGAAGGAAAACTTCAGACCAATATCCCTGATGAACATGGATGCAAAATTTTTCAAATTCTGGCAAATCATATCAAAAAAAATATTAAAAAGATGGCACACCCTGATCAATTGGCATTCATCCCAAGGAGGCAAGTTGGTTCAACATAGAAAAATCAATAAACATAATTCAGCACATCAATAGACTTAAAGACAAAAATCATGATCATCTCAATAGATGCAAAAAAAAAAAAATCATTTGGCAAAATGCAGCACCCGTTCTTGTTCAGAATACCAGAAAAACTAGGGATAGTGGGAACATACTTTAAAATTGTATGCTACCCCAAAGCCAACATCATTCTATATGGAGAAAAATTGAAAGCACTCCCTTTGTAAACTGAAACAAGACAAAGATATATTCTATCACCACTTCTATTCAACCTAGTCCTTGAAATTATAGCCAGAGCAATTATATAGACGAAAAAACTAATGGGATATGAATCATGTCTCTATTTGCTGATGGAATCGTTTATATTTAGAAGATCCAGAAAATTCCACAGGAAAACTCTAGGACTAATAAATGAATTTAGCAAAGTGGTGTGATATAAAATCAACAACAATAAATCAAATACATTCTTATGTACCAGTGATGAATGCGCTGAAAGAGAAATTAGGAAAACTACCCCATTCACAATAGCCTCAAAAATAAATAAATAAGACACTTGTGAATCAATCTAAGAAAAGAGGTGAAATAAATCTACAATGAAAATTACAGAACACTAAAGAAAAAAATTGAAGAAGACCTTAGAAAATGAAAAGATCTCCCATGCATTTGGATAGGCAGAATTAATATTGTCAAAATGACCATACTACCAAAAGTGTTGTACAGATTTAATGTAATTCATATTAAAGTCCCAATGACATTGTTCATAGAACTAGAAAAAGCAATCATGAAATTCATTTGAAAAAACAAGGAACACAGAATAGCCATAACAATCCATAGCAAGAATAGTGAAGACTGTTAGAATGTTAAAATTCTAATTGGCACTATGTCAGCTAAGAAAACTCCTCAGCTCCATTGTAACATTTATATAAATGAAGGAAGCAAGACTGAACCTGCAAGAACTTTGAGTTCAGTGTGGTGAGTCATTAAAATCATCCACACTTGTGAATCTAATTCAAAGAACTTCCATTATTGTCTGTCTTAACTTTTAGAATTGCTATGAACAGAGACCTAATTTTGCCACTGGCTTTGTTTGTTGTTTTGCACTGCTGAGGATTAAATCCATGATCTTAAGGATGCTATTCAAGCACTCTAATACTGACCTAACCCTAGCACTCCACTACTGACCTAACCCTAGCACTCCATTTTGCCCTTTTGGAAAAGAATGTCTGTGTTAGTGTCCTCATGCATGTTTCATATTTGCATATTATATATTTGGTGGGAAAGAAAAATGATGTCTTCTGGTTTCATAGAACTACAAACCTAGAGCATGTCTTTGTGCTTGCATATCTATACACCCAGTTCTCATTCACACCTGGATTTAAATTTTATGATGAGATTCTAGACTTTGGGATAATACTATAGTAGAATAATACTATAGAAAACTTGTTTGAACATGGGTCTCTGGTGTGGGAGGGAAAGGGATAATTGGGTTATAAGAGGGAGAGTATAGAGTTATCTCCACTAACCAGTATCATTGTGCTGGCTCTTAATGTTACATTCTTGTGTAATTGCTTCTTCTGCTGTGTGTGTGGGATGTGGGGACTGATAAGATAATAAAGTGATAGAGCATCACATTACAGGCTAGGCTATGAAAAGATAGTGGCTTCTGACATGCTTGCCTACTATTATTGCCCATCAGACTTGGTTGCTCCCTTTTCCCTCTTCCTGCCCTCATTCTGAAGGAAGCAACTGCCATGCATGTGATGCCCTACAGACGAGGCTCAGGGAGCAAGAAACTCATATTCAGACTCAAAAGCCAGTGTGAACTTGCCTTGCTTACAGATATGGGATTAAAGTTGAAGGGCAATTTTATGAAAAATTGTCCCTTGAAATGACTGAAGCTCCTGCTGATACCTTGAAACCAGACTTATTAAAGGCCACGTTTTAGTGAGACCCAGAAAAGCCAGCCTGAATTTCTGACTCATTGAAGCAGAGAAGATACATGCTGATATGAAGCAAGAGTGGGAACTGTTTATTTGGCTCAAGTTTGATGAATATGGCTACTATTTTCTTTGTTATCTGACTATTTATACTAGTTCCTACACTTGGAGATCTTCATAGGTTGTTTTTTGAAGTGAAGTGTACCACTTCTCCTGTAGCTCATCACTTTTCTATGCTTGACTGTAATTTTCCCCTCTACTCCTGGAACAAATGGCCTTAGTTTCCAAAGGATTTACTGCTTCTTTTTATGGTCATTGTTATGGTTTGGCTATGAGATGTCCATCAAAGCTTCTGCTGATGCAAGAATATTTGGGTCCAGAGTAATGGACTCAGCCATCCATAGACGGAAACCATGAGCCCCAAATAAATATTTCTACCCCTAAATTGCTCTTATCAGATATTTGGGTCACAGTCATGCAAAGCTGACTGAAACACTGTTATTATAAGCCACTGAATATTTGGGAAATTATTCACTAGTCATTCAGAAGGATATATCTCAAAATAGTATGTTATGTTAACCTAGTACCAAGAAAACACATCTACCTTGGTTCGTTTTCTATAATTGTATAGATCAAACAAAACTAAGTCATAGAAAACCAAATCAGTAATTGCCAGGTACAGGGCTGCAAGCAGCATATAGTTTAGCTTCTTTTGGATCATTCACAGCGTTTTTGTGACTCTTCATATTGTACTTTTATCATATACTCTAATTATGGTATTTGAAGAACACCTCTAAAATAAAGGGTGTAAATTGCCTCCAAATTGAGATTTATGATTTTTCTGTACATTACTAGATGAATATGCAAATTTTTATTCATTCTGCATTCTCTTTGTTGAGCTACTTATGGGATCTTCATTTAAGATGTATAAAAATTTTCTCCTCCGGATGACATATTAAAGAAGTGTCTCACAATTAATTAATTAATTCACAATTAATCAATTAATTAATTAATGTACAGAACAAACTTTGAACTGATTGTCACTATTTTTGACTACCTAATGTATATATTTATCTACTTTGTACCCCGTAAAATATCTGTTCTATTATGTGCATAAACTAATAAATTGTTATTTTGCATATAAAAAAAATAAAAAGGCTTTGCTAATGTGAGGAATTTAAGTGGAGATAGTCTTGAATTATTAAGATATAAACAAATACAATCCAAAGAGTTCTCTCTCTTGAGAAAAAGATGGAGACAGGGGAGTCAGAGAAAACACAGAAGCAGAAGCTAGGGAGATTTTCAGATCTTTGCTGCCAACCTTAACAATTAGACTGTGTATTTCAAGTCAGAGTCCAGGCAGCTTCTAGAAGTTGCAAAGGAATGTATTTTATCCTGGGCTTTCCAGAGGAAACACAGCCCTCCCTGTTCACACTTTGTTTCAGGACTTTGGACCTCTGAACTTCTCAGATAATAACTTTGTTTTATTTTAAGCAGTAAGAACCTGTTTCACTTGCACACATCAGATATCCTGCTAAAAGAATAAAATGAATATATATTTGTTAAAAATTTAGTTATAGATAGATGCAATATTTTTATTTTGTTTATTTATTTTTATTTAGTGCTGAGGATTGAACCCAGTGCCTCACATGTGTGAGGCAAGCATGCTGCCAGTGAGCCACAACCCCAGCCCTAAAATGAATATTTTTATAGTAACTCTTTAAGGTAGGCATTATTTTTTCAATTTTTAAAAGTATTTTAATTAGTTATACATGACAGAATTCACTGATACATCATATATAATGTAGTATGATTTATCATTCTTCTGGTTGTACCTGATATAGAACCCCAGTGGTATTCAAACTAGAAAGCTTATTCTCAGCACAAGAAACAATTAATAAGGTGAAGAAAGATCCTACAGAATGGGATAAAATCTTTATCACATGCATCTCAGATACAGCATTAATCTCCAGGATACACAAAGAACTCAAAAAACTTAACACAAACAACAACAACAAAAACAAGTAACTCAATCAATAAATAGGCTAAGGAACAGAACAGACACTTCACAGAAGAAACACAAATGATCAACAATTATATGAAAGCATGTTCAACATATCTAGCAATTACAGGAATGCAAATAAAACTACTCTAAGATTTCATCTCACCCAAGTGTGAATGACAACTAGAACACAAACAACAATAAATTTTGGCTAGAATGTCGGGGAAAATGTTCGCTCATACATTGCTAGTGGGAAGGCAAATTGGTGCAGCTATTAGGGAAAGCAGTATGGAAATTCCTCAGAAAACTTGTAATAGAACCACCATTTGACTCAGCCTTCCCACTCCTCAGTTTATACCCAAAGGATTTAAAATCAACATATTACAAAGATGCAGCCTCATTAATGTTTATAGCAGTTCAACTCATAATAGCTAAACTATGAAACCAACCTAGATGCCCTTCAACAGATGAATGGATTAAAAAAATGATATATAGATACACCGGAATATTACTCAGACTTAAAGAAGAATAAAATTATGGTATTTTCCAGTACATGGATGGAGCAGGAGAATATAATGCTAAGAGAAATAAGTCAATCCCCAAAAACCAAAAGCTGAATGTTTTCTTTAATATGTGGATGCTAATTCATAATAGTGGAGATGGGCTAGGGAAGAATAAGAGTTACTTTAGGTAAAGGGAAGTGAAGGGAGGGGAGGAAATATGGGGATAGGAAGGATAACAGAATGAATCTACCTATGTTTTTAAATTAAGAAACTGAATCTTATTGTTGTTAGCTAACTTGCCCAAATTTTTAAGATAAAGGAATACAAATTTGATTTCAAACTATTCAAATTCAGAGCCAGAACTCTTAAAGTTGAGTGAAATAAAACTAGTGTGTATATACATAAGAATATATGAAAAATGTAAATGCATGATTTTATAAACACATTTCCATCTCTTCTGTGATAATTATATATTAAATGGTTGATTATGATGGAACATTGTGTCTCCTCTTAAATAAATAGCAATTGAAGATTGATGAATTATTGTGCAATGCATACTTTTATCTCATCTTTATCTTCTAATATTCATGTTTATAATTTTTCACATAATTTTATATAGATGTTATATATGTTAATCATCATAAAATAATATAAGCAATTTATGTGTATATTTTCTATTTTGGTGACTGTACATTAAAATGTTAACTAAGCAACCACTAGCTTCAACAGTGGTCCAGGATGACACAATATAAAAATAAGTGAAACTCAAAAGAAAAAAAAAAAACTTTCATACTTAAGTCCTACAGTCACAGAAGAAGATGAGGTGAGAAACCTGAAGGGCTAAGTTCAACCCAATTCTTTGAATAACATGCCCATTTTTGAAATTTGTGTGCAAAAGGATTTCTGTGTTATTATTTTAATCTGGAAGACAAGATAAAAAGAAAGAAGAGTAGAAGAATTAAATTTTGACAAATAAAGCAATTTGTAATTGGATTTCAGAGTCAAGGTCGTAGAAAATCTGACAAGTTACAAGATAACTAAAATAAGAAAAGTGCTATATAGGGAAACAATTGAGAAATGGCCAATAGACATTTTATTTGAAACTATTCCATGGTTGATTTTAAGAGACAAGGATGTGATAGACTCAAGGAAGTGTCAAAGATAGCATTTTAAAAAAATTAGTATTGCAGATTAAACTCAGAGATATTTTACCACTGAGCTACAATTCTGAGTCTATTTATTTATTTATTTATTTATTCAGAGACAAAGTCTCACTAAATTGCTGAGACTGGACTTAATCTTGTGATCCTCCTGCCTCAGCCTCCTGTATCCTTGGGATTACAGGTGTGTCCCACCATGCCCAATTCAAGGATAGCAACTTATCTATTACTTGGGTATTGCAGAGATAGAATAGCCATTTCTTATCTGTAGGTGAATAAGGTCAGTGTTTGCCTGGAACTGTGATTAGAACCAAATCCTGTGTATATTGTGTATTTTTCTATATATACGTAACCACCATATACATATTTCCTTATGTGCATACCTATGATAAAATGTAATTTATAGGCAGAGAAGGTAAGAGAATGAGCTACTAATAAAAAAGAAAATTATGTAATAAAACTTATGTGGATGTCATATGTCTATCTCCCTCTAATACAGTTTGTACAATACCAGTTGTTCTCCTGATGACCTGAAAAGACGCAAAGCTCACATGAGATGAAGCAGGGTGAGTGCCTTGGGCATTGTGACATAACAGTGTGTGGCCAGGGTAGGGTCATTTGAACACAAGCACTGTAATAGCAAGATGGCAGATAATAGGCACTTGGTGAGGGAGAGGAAGTACACGCAAGTGCAGAACCACTGTTAACACCTAAGGCATGATGAAATAGGAAGGCTTTTGCTTTAATCAGAACAGTGAACAATTTAAAACTCATGCATTTAAAATTTATGTTATTTTCCACTCAATATTTTTGCAGCATGGTTGACCATGTGTAACTAAAAATGTAGAAAGTTAACCAATATAAAGGGAGAGGCTACTGTTATTATCATACCTTTTTTTTTTTTTTTACAGATTTAAAGTAATGCAGAAAATACAGAAATTTGGGTGAAGGTTTTTAAATAATAAACAATATAAATGTGACAATAGTTGGTGAAAATGAGTTGGGAGCTACTGGTATACTCGGTGGATCTATACATTAACAGATGAATAGGACATTAGAAAATAAAAATTATATTTAAAATGTTTTACTCATGGTAATTAAAATTAGAAAAACAAGTAGCAAAAAGAACACTTGCTAAAATTTGGAAACATCAACATTGCATTCGTGAGAAGAACATAGATATATGCACATGCAGCTAAGTTGAAAAGAGAAGAAAGGTTAAAACTAAGAGCAGTTTGTAGGAAGTGTTGGGGTGTCTTCCTCTTCTGACCCATACTCAGGGTGGTGTTCATTCCTGGAGACATGGCCGGTCTTTTAGAATCCCTCCAAACAACAGAGTTTGGTTGGTAAATGGGGTGATAAGAATGCTACAGAAGAAAACATCTGAACTTCAGAACTCCAGAGCTGAGGCTAAAAAGCCTCCAGGCCGAGGCAGGAATATCTCCTTGGCTGATTGGCAACACTTATGAACTGATGACTATGTTATCTTAATACTCTAACGTTGAAATACTAAGCCCAGCAGGATGGGGCATTTGGGAGATGATTAGAGTATGAGGATGAAGTCCTCAGGAAGCAGTGGGTGAGAACCCCTATGGCAGTAGCCCCAGTGTTCTCTGTCTCTCCCCGTTGGGAATATATAAAGTCAGCTGTCTCATCCTCACGAGGGGTGCCTAGAAGATTTTTGACACGTTGACACCCTACTCTCAAATTTGGAGCCTCCAAAACTATGAGAAATAAATGTGTTTACAAACCATTTACTCTGTAGTATTTTATTAGGATGATAAAAGGCGGGTAAGCCAAGATTACTGATCCTGGAAACCCGAGTAGCAATAGCCATGAAGGAGCCAATAGCAGGAAAAGGCGAGGAGCCAAACAGACCAACTGGGATTCACACAGTAAGCCCCTGGGGAGATGAAGGGTTTGAATAGTTATATGCTAGTTCTCTGCCAGAATTACAGAAATAGAGTGGCGGTAAACTGGCCCAGATATAGAATCAAAGCCCTACTAACGGTGGAGGAAGATGCAAGTCTTCCACAGAGGAAAGGTAGGGCCCACACACAAGTTATGAAGCACATGAGAAAGCCTGCACAGGTGACAAAATCAAAACAACTAATTTTGATCACTACAACCACAGATGAAAACTAAGACTAAGGATCAATTAGACTGCACTCAAAATGATCAGAGATCCTTATGAAGATGCTTAAATAATTAGAAACCATCAGGAATAAACAAACATTATAAAATTCCATCAGCAAATGAAAAAAAAAGCATGATGATCAAACATTTAGTGAAAGTTTAAACAGAGGATTTGATATAGTAGAGGAAATAAGAGTTGGCTACAAGGTAAGGGTCAGAATGATTAGAATTATTTTTTTAAAAAAATCAAATATAAGTTCTCTTTTTCACACCAACTAAATGTCTATAAATCACTAGTATGTTCTATTTCAGATTTCAAGAAAGATATTATTTACACTGCAGAGAAAGGATCATTTTTGAGAGAAGGAATAAAGGATGTAAACCATTGTTCATGGTCTGTTTCCTCTATATTTAAGTTATGTTTTTATAGGTATTCAATATTATAAAAATGAGGAAAATGGATGAAGAGAAAGAGGAATAAAGGGAGGAAGAGAAAGTGGAGAAGTGGAATTCATGCAGAGAGTAATGATAATGTGATGCTCAGGTCAAGATAGAGAAAAGTAATGAACAGTGTCTTATATATACAGTGGTCTTTTTCTGGAAAGTGAATGGATATTGAATTGTAGACTTAGATTTACTACTGTAAGCTCATAAATTGCTGTTTTTCAAATAAATATGTTTTTATTTTTATTTTTTCTGATTGGGATCGTTTCAAAATAAACCTGTATGTGTGCAAGATTTTGGGGGTATGATATCTCTGTGTCATTGAACAAGGGGGTTATTCTATAAGTTTTGATTTAAGATCATATTAAAAAGTAGAAACAGTAAGAAATGAAAATCACACTAATAATACTGATAAAACAAGATGCCAGGAAATCATTTATCAGAATGTCCAGTAGCAAAAACAATTGCTCAAAAACGTATATTTCACAAAATTATAACAGAGAAGTTTTTTTTAAATATACAAGTCATAAAAAAGAAAATGCAAACATCAAAAAACAGTTTTGTATGTATATTTAAGATTCTTTGTCCCTCACACTCCCTGTCCACAACACATGCTAAAGTTTCTACAGATTAACAGGTAGAAGGCAAAACTATTTGGACTATTTAGCTATTCTACATAGACTTCAACTAAATTGCTGTATAAAAAGGTCTAATATAATGAGAAAACCAATGGAAGAAAGAGTCTACTGAGTCGATTTTGTCACATTTTACTTGTCTAAAGTATCAAAAACACGTAAAGTGAAAAGTCAGGCAATATATTTATGAGGAGGCAATTATGTCCTTCTAATTGTTGGTATGATGCAGGTGTAGTAAAATGAGTGAAAACTAAGATGAAATTTCCATTCTTCTTTTATTAAAGAAGAATAAGATGGAGAATAGTCAATTGAATAAAACATAGAGCTTTTAGTTGTCATGGAGACTAATATTTAGTTTCTCTTATATTTTCAAAGAAACACAGTTTTATATTTGAAATTCTTTTCAAAACTCAAGCCCCTTGTATGAAGTTTCTTTTGCAAAATAATTAAAAATGCTGAAACAAATAGAAATTTAGCTACATAAAATTGAAGTGGGGACAAATTATCACTATTTATAATGGGAGAAAGAACATCTTTAGAATTCAATAATTAACAAAAAAGACAATAAGTGAATAATACAAACAGTGCTATGTCAATAAAGTTAACAACCCCAGTAACAACTTGTATAAAATAGAGATTATTAAGTTAAGTGAAATAAACCAGGTACAGAAAGACAAGGATCACCGAAAACCAGATCTTGTACAAGTTGAAAGTAGAACAGTGGTCATCAGTGGTAGAGGAGAAGAGAGGGATGGGGAAGTGGAAAAGTCAGAAAAAGTAACTTTGTTACTGTAAAACTATGTGCATGTCCAAATGACATGTGGGTCTTTCCCCCAGTTTATGAAAGAAACTCTGAAAAAGACTTGGAAAAATGGAAAAAAAATCCTAAAATATAAATTGGTGTTATGATCTGAATTTATACTGTTTCCTGAAAAACTTGTGTGTTCAGCAATGCATGATTGTTCAACAGTGAAGTGATTATGAGATCTATAACCTCATCAATAGATTAATCCATTTAATAGATCGACCATTTGAATGAACTACTGAGCGGCAAGGCAGGCAGTTGGGGTGAGACTGGAGTAAGTAGGTGCCTGGAAGATAACTCTTGGAGTACATCTTGTACTCGGCTTTTCTCTCTCTCACCCTCTCAGCTGCCATGTGCTGAGCAGCTTTCCTATGACCTTCCTTCTGCCATGATTATTTCCTACTTCCTCAGACATACCATAAATTGAAACCTTGAGCCCCAAATAAACATTTCCTCTTCTAAGTTGGTCTTGTCAGATGTTTTGGTCATAGCGATGGAAAGCTGACTAAAACAATAAGTAAAAAATTTGACCAAATAGTTCATTTGAAGTGAAATATAAGTACATGAATTATGTTCACCACTCATAGTCATTAGGGAAATTCAAATCAAAACCACCAGAAGACACCATTGCCCGCCTTTTCATAATTATATTATGTCAAGTAGGAGCAAGGATGTGAAAAACACTGCGATTCACATACAAAGCTGGTGAGAATGTAGATGTTGAATCCTTTTTTTGTATAAAACTGTTTTCCTTTTTCTTAGAAAGATAGACAATAACTACTACATAATCCAGGAGTAACATCCTTAGGTGTTTTTCTGAGAGAATGGAAAGTGTGAGTCTATGCAAAGACTTGCACACAAATGTTTATAGCAGATTATCTACTGCACGATAAATCATGAAAAAGCCACAGTACTGTCCATTAGTGGATAAATGGTAAAAACACATGCTCTGGAACAATGGTCAGCCCAAAACAGAGGGATTAACAACAACTATTAGTACATAGTTATCCATGCTACAACATTGATTAATCCTAAAATAACCATTCTTCTGAAAGAAGACTGGCAAATAGAGTTTGTAGGCCATGATTCCATTTATACAAAACATTAGAAACATGTAGGAAAAAGCAAATCAATGTTTTCCTGGGGATAGGACTGAGGAAGCAGATGGGAAGGATTATCAAAGACCATGGAGAAACTTCAAAGGCAAAGGATATCATGGTCTTCTTGACTGTATATTCATATGGCAAGTCTTATTTCACAACACACTTACATAAGCACAGGTCATTACATAATGATTACACTTTGAGACAAAGCCAAACAACTGGTGGCTGTGAAGCCAGGGATCCCTTAAATTCAAGAAACTGTATGACCAATAACTTCAAAATTCATCCATTAGGTCAAGCATTTAAGAAGTCATCATTTGTTCATTTGTTTGTTTACTTAACTATGTACTAAATCATTCAATTATTTGTTACATTATTTGTCTATTCATTCATTCATTCATTCATTCATTCACTCAAAGTTACTATTGTTTGTCTACTTTGTTCTTATCTATGTCCTGAGCATTGAGCTAACAGGTAGGGAAAAAAAATCTAGTTCACATATGATAATTCTACTTACAGATATACATAATACTACATGACTATTTTTGAGTTAACTGCTAAATTCTAGATTTGTTATATGCATTACTATGTATTGCTACTGATAATTGAATCCACGTGAAACTTTCCATGGATAACTTCCACTTTGGCTATATGCAAACCTTAAAGCAGGAATAATAAAACTTTCAAAACAAGATATGGCCTTCTACTTCCACTAGTTTGAAAAATCAAACTGAAAAGTGATTTTGAATGGAATCCCAAAAGTCCCATGTTTTTTGATATCTCATTTCTGGCCAAGGATGTTAGAAAATTTAGTCTCTCTCTTCATCTCTTCTTTTCTTTTATACTTATGTTATGCAAAGACACTTCCTTCGTTGACTAAAACTGAGACTGTTTTCTACTGGACAAGAAGCATATTTAAAATTGTGTTTTACTGTTATGTCTGTGCACATACAGAATATTTCTCACTTTTGGATAGAAATAAAATTAAAACTTAAAGTCTATATTTTGCAACACATTTAATAATATGCATTTGGATAATTTAGCATTTATATTAATCTCACAATGCAGGTACTACACAATAAAATAGGGGGAAACAGAAACTATAGAAAGTTAAAAAATATTAGTATATTAATAGCTGAGATATACTCATTAAAGGATTCCACAATATAAAAATCTGTAATATATAAAATAATGTTATTTAAAAATAATTATTTAAAATAATGTAATTATAAAATAATGTTACTAAATGCAGTTGAATAACGCTATAGTCTATTTCATTTAATTTTCACAGCAACACTGCAAATTTGTTTTTACCTTTTTTTTAAATGAAAACGTATAATATCAGAGAGATTATTCAGATTTTGGTTTAAGCTGGTTATCTAGCTCATTGGTAGAATGCTTGTAGAGCATGCACAAGGCCCTGGGTTCAATTCTCAGCACCACAAAAACCAACAAACAATCATTGTCATTGGTAGATTGATTTTTTAAAATTATAATATAATATAATATAATATAATATAATATGATATAATAATAGAATCTTTATCAATTCTTTCATTGAAGTCCAGAAGTGAGCAATTTATTGTTAGCCAGGAAAAGTCTGGAATCTTTAATAGATGGTGTTATATTTTGAGTCCAAGACATTCATTTCTTCTTTTTCCAAAGGGAAAAAGCAAAACAAACTAGATAGCAGACACTATACTTCCCTTCTTGAGGGCTTGCACTAAAGCTACACAGTTTACTTATACTAATAGTCAACTGGCTAAAATTTAACCATCGTTACACATAACTATGAAGAATGCTATGGCAGGGCTTAGTTAGCTAGCTCAAGTGTAAGGGGATGGTGTTTATATTAGTAAAATATACAACATGCAAGCAGATAGTAGAGTTCATGCTTCTGGTCATATTTCCAGTAATGCACATCTATTAGAATTAAATGTTCTGTTATTACAAAATTAAAGTTAATTTTGCCTCAAAATAATACATAACTAAGAAGTATAGTCCATTTCTTTATGCACCACATGTCAATGCTAAGACACTTCCATATAACAAGGGCAATTTTTGACTCATGTATAATACTAAGCTAGGCATTCTTAACAAAGATATAGAAAAAAATCATTAATATATGGGACATTATATAGTTGAGCAATATTTGTTTATCCTACACAGTGATATTACTTCATAGAGGAATTTGGAGACTAGGCAACTGATGTTTCAGTTAGAACAGAGTTAAGTTTCTGTGTCTTCATCATTGCATTAATCAGAATATTTAATATTCTCTCTCTATAAGTCTTCTATTTCCAACAACAGAAAAACTTTGCCAGAAAACTGGACATAGGAGTCAAGAATAATGAGCTGAGACTGTTGGTACATAATTATCAAAGTCAGAAGGTGAATGAGCTGAGGAGGGGAATAGACTGCAAATTTTTGTTGTAACAACAACAACAACAAAAAATAAATAAAATAACGCTAACCTGCTTTCTACTAGCCAGAATAAGTCACTATATTTTTAAGCGTTAATTAAGATTATGTCTTTATGTACCACCTCCATGTTCACGAATAAAGGAAGCATGGATTATCTGCCTGAACATAGTTATAGATAGAAACTCACTTGCTGCATTAGGTCCTGAAAGTCTAATACAATTACCTATATATTTCCTTATCAATATAAGTATGGCAGTATTTTTTTTTTCTTTTAGTACTGGGGATTGAACTCAGGGGCACTCAACCTCTGAGCCACATCCCCAGCCATATTTTGTGTTTTATTTAGAAACGGTGTGGTGTCTCAGTGAGTTGCATAGGGCCTTGCTGTTGTTGAGGCTGGCTTTAAATTTGTAATCATCTTGTTTCGGCCTCCCAAACCACTGGGATTACAGGCATGCACCACAGTGCCAGGCAAGTATGGGAATATTTTGGGTACAATTTTCCTAATCCTTAAAGTTGGAGTTTAATGTTTTTTACAGATTATTACTTTTATGTTTTGATTTTATCAATATGTTACATTCTGCTCTTTCTCTTTCTTCAACATGATTTTTGAGTATACTTAAATTTATGTGTTTAGTTTAAGAATAAAGATATTTTAAAAATTATTTTGGAAATTTACCCTGCTTCTAGATAAGTGTATACTTGGTTGTCTAATCTACTAAAAAGCAGAATATCACAGCCTGGTACATACGGACTCCTCCCACCCATTTCTTTCTTAATACTTTCCCAGAAAGTGAAATGATTTTCCATCAACAACTTTAAATTCACTGGAGAAAAATATAATACTTTTCATTATAATGATTGTGATTTATTTTTTCTTTGGCTTTTTATAAGATAATAGTCTTTAGATTCTTAAGAATCTCTCCTAAATTAAAACATGTTTTAGAGTTATTATGAAGTCACATTCTATATTGGCTTTGAACAAAGGTTTGGTCTTGGGAACTGCTATAGCTCACTTAAAGGAATTTTTGCTTCTTGGTAAAACATGATACTACAGGTGATCAAACTGAGACCATAGAGTATTCTCACTTCATTATATAAAATATGAAGGGAACATTAAAAATTTAAATTGCATGTAGTAGCAAGAAAAAATAGAAATATATTATTCCAATGAATCGAAGAAGTCTTGATATATTTCTGTAACTAATTTAAGTAGGATATTCTTCAATTGATTCCCAACATTCATTTTGTCCAAAATAATTGGCCCATAGGTCAAAAACAAAATAAGGGGTTTTTATTTGCCTACAAAAAATACTAATAATTCTAGGAAGCAGAATATATATATATATATATATATATATATATATATATATATATATATATATATAATGTGCACAATCATTAGAGATGAATTTAATCATAAAGTTTTGTCATCTCGGGGCTGGGGATATAGCTCTGTGGTAGGGACTGGCCTAGCATGCTGGTATGCACAAGATCCTAGATTCAATCAATCCCCACCACTGGGGGGAAAAAAAACAACAACACACAAACAGGATCTTGATTTTTTCAATTCCTATGTAAAATAAAGTCACAAAGAAAAACATTTGATATCCACATATTATTTCAAAAATAAGTATGATAAACTATTATACAAAAAATATTGGAAAACTAAAATCAGGCACTATTTAAATACCTAAAAGATTGAGAAAAAAAAATGTTTAAATTAGTTGGGGTTTCTTGTTAAATGAATATGCTTTATTGACACCTTTTTAAATCACTTTACTGAGTGAAGAATATTTAAGTGATTTGGTATCTTCACATCGTTTTCTTTCTCAAAATTAGCCTTTCTAGCATACTAGTTAAACACTCAAAATAGAAACTCCAGAGAGAATTGTAGGTGAAAATGGAAAATGCAATGAGTGCAAACAAGGAAAGAATGGTGATATTCTGTTTTTAAGATCAAAGTGTTCACTTTTGGTACTTTACATTTTAAGCATTTGGACAGTGTTATGATTTTCACAAATGAAATTTATGGATGCTGACTGAATTTCTTTGCTTTGTCTAACACATCCTTTGTAAACATACATATATAATATTTCTAATATTTAGTACATCTGTTTGAACTATAAAATTAGAAAATTATTTCCTTTAAAGAAAATATATATCCTAACTTAAAAATCTGTTGGCATGGGACATATTATTGCAATAAAAAAATGAAAAAAATAAAAACAGAATAGACATTTTCTTGGAGGAAAATTAAGACAAAATGAACTTTCATGTGGTATGTTGTTAGTATTTTCTGATGTAGAAATAAGCAAAAAAAAAAAAATTAAAATTTATTTGATGAGGTCTCTGTTCTTAAGGATATATTGCTCTGTAGTAGGACACATTACAGAAAGATGACTTAGAGAACCCAACTCTGCAGACAGGTGTTTGCATTTACATGAGATCACTCACACTTACCTTGTGCAGTAGAAAAAGTTAATTATCCTTTTTGTGACTGTTTGCTCCACTGTAAAATGAGGATGATAGCAATACTTCATTTATGTGTGCAGGCTTGCTTTCTTCCTAATGACCCAATATGTCTCTTCTAATTCTAATGAAACTTCTGATGGAAAAGGCATCTTACATATTCCTGTCTCTTCAAACTTTGTAGTCAGTGTATCAGGGAAGCTTAGAAAACATAAATGTTTACTTTCTTTGGCCTATGTACCAATATAATGTATCAATATTTGTTTAATTTTACTAAATGCTTCTGAACCTTTTGAGAGTGATTTAGTATTTTGTGTGTCTGAGACTTTTGAATACAACATCTGGTTCACAGATGTCAAATGTATTTGAATAAGTGTTCTTTGCTGCTCTAAAATGCACTAACTTTCTTTCTGCCTAATTAACAGGAACAAATCTTGAAGAAACTTTTTTTGACACACATGTCTCAATTAGAAATGAATCTGCTGCACTCCTGTACGTAACAAAAATACAAGATGTAAGAGAGGAAAGAACACAGAATTTAAAGTGTGATCCTCCTCTGTTCACATCCCAATCTCAGCACTTATTAATAAGGTGCATTTAGATAAGAAGTATCTTAACCTCTCTGAAATGGGTTCTGCAGAAAACTAAGAATGTGGCAAGAATGGGTCAGACAGAATAAAAGGATGAAAGTCATAATTTAATATTCATTAAACTCATACATTTCCATGTTACTGTATTAGATATTCTCTACTTTCAAATAATAAGAGTGAAAGGCAAAATTAATGACTAATTTTAAAAATAACACCGTCTCATATTAGTCTGTGTATTCTTATGATTGCTCATACAAAGTTAATGCCAGTTTCAGTAGGAATTCCTAAGTAATAAAGCAAAAGCTTACTTCTGTGAAGGAAAGCTTAGGCACCATATCTGATATACATAATTCTGCATTCTGTAGAAGTAGTTTTTGTTTATTTAACTGAATATAGCAGACTGTATGCTATTTTTAAATAAATACCTCTATTTTATTTTTTATCAGGTGCTGATGATGAACTCAGTGCCCCATGCATGCAAGGTGAATGCACTACCACTGAGCCACAACCCCAGCCCTCTATACTATTTCTTTACTAACCCATTATTGGATTATTGCCTTCATACAGGCAGAAGGCTCATCCCACAATCACCTCCTGGTACCAAAATGTTATAACTCTTTTTCACAAAGGGGATTAAATTTAACTTTTTTAAATGGGATTTTTCAACCCTTGCACTTTCCTTCTACCCTTTTCTACTTAGTGTTAGGAATACTTTGTCTCATTTGGCAGTGCTGCTATGAGGTGTGTCATGATTACCAGGTGTATTAATATAATGTCAATGACATTGAGAACTAGTAGTTACATCCTCCTTAAATCATTCAAGGCAGGGAAAATTTTACAGAGGAATTTCACACTGGAATGATCAATTTGTGACAAATATGGATACTGCACATTTTAATTTTTTTAAATAATTTATATGCTAACACTGAGATTCTCTTATTTGAGTGTCTACATTTTTTTGATCACTCCTGTGACTTTTATATGAAGAATTTCCATGGATAGGTATTATTTTGTTCATGTTATGTTTGAATAAGCATATTTTATTCCCAAGTTTTGAACTCAAAATAGTATATTTATTTCTTGATTTAATAATTATTTTAATACATTTAATTTTATAATATGTGCAAAACATAAGTCAAGTTTTTGACCAATATTATGTTATTAAAATGCCTAGATTATATATTATAAAGATTAAAAGATAGTTAAAGAAAAGAAAGTGTGCAAAAATACTAGAAAAATCAAACAGTATGTGAATATGTCCAAAACTTCTAGAACAGATAACAACCTAGAATGATGAGAAAAAGTGATAGATTCTCACATTCTATATGACAAGAATTCATCTAAAAATGATCTCACCAGGGAACTCACATATGCCCAAGCATATGTACAAAAATGTACAGTATAATTTTAAAGATTTCTGAGGTAGACTATAATCAATAGACATTTTGAATTCACTGAGATTTAGTATTTGATCTTAAACACTAATAAATACATAATGGAAACTGAAAATATTTTATATCACAGCAATTCCTAAACCTCACTTATCATATTTGGAGTTACAAAAAAATTAAGGTGGCATTAAAAAGGTAACCAATCCACAAAACTACAACTATCTTATATTCGATAAAGGGGCTAAAAGCATGCAATGGAAGAAGGATAGCATCTTCAACAAATGGTGTTGGGAAAACTGGAAATCCATATGCAACAAAATGAAACTGAATCCCTTTCTCTCGCCATGCACAAAAGTTAACTCAAAGTGGATCAAGGAACTTGATATCAAATCAGAGACATGGCGTCTGATAGAAGAAAAAGTTGGCTATGATCTACATACTGTGGGGTCGGGCTCCAAATTCCTCAATAGGACACCCATAGCACAACAGTTAATAACTAGAATCAACAAATGGGACTTACTCAAACTAAAAAGTTTTTTCTCAGCAAAAGAAACAATAAGAGAGGTAAATAGGGAGCCTACATCCTGGGAACAAATCTTTACTCCTCACACTTCAGACAGAGCCCTAATATCCAGAATATACAAAGAACTAAAAAAATTAGACAATGAGATAACGAATAACCCAATCAACAAATGGACCAAGGACCTGAACAGAAATTTCTCAGAGGAGGACATACAATCAATCAACAAGTATATGAAAAAATGCTCACCATCTCTAGCAGTCAGAGAAATGCAAATCAAAACCACCCTAAGATACCATCTCACTCCAGTAAGATTGGCAGCCATTAGGAAGTCAAACAGCAACAAGTGCTGGCGAGAATGTGGGGAAAAGGGTACTCTTGTACATTGCTGGTGGGACTGCAAATTGGTGCGGCCAATTTGGAAAGCAGTATGGAGATTTCTTGGAAAGCTCAGAATGGAACCACCATTTGATCCAGCTATTCCCCTACTCGGTCTATTCCCTAAAGACCTAAAAAGAGCACACTATAGGGACACTGCTACATCCATGTTCATAGCAGCACAATTCACAATAGCAAGACTGTGGAACCAACCTAGATGCCCTTCAATAGACGAATGGATAAAAAAAATGTGGCATTTATACACAATGGAGTATTACTCTGCATTAAGAAATGACAAAATCATAGAATTTGGAGGGAAATGGATGGCATTAGAGCAGATTATGCTAAGTGAAGCTCGCCAATCCCTTAAAAACAAATGCCAAATGTCTTCTTTGATATAAGGAGAGTAACTAAGAACAGAGTAGGGATGAAGAGCATGAGAAGAAGATTAACATTAAACAGGGATGAGAGGTGGGAGGGAAAGGGAGAGAGAAGGGAAAT